>NC_091462.1:35925624-36028124 GCF_027789765.1 Dendropsophus ebraccatus | reverse complement strand
CGTAACTGTACTGGGGGGACCATCCTATCCAGCCCACCCCTGGCTGGTCTGCTGGAAGGTTAGTGGGAGCGGTCCGCGGGCCAGTCCGACACTGTTTGGGGAGGCTGGGGAGGGGAGAGAGCTGCACAGAGCTCTCCTGTCTACTCTGTGCGGTTTCTCTCCTCCCCCGTTCTCGTTCCTGGGACTTCAAAAAAATGGCGCCGACACCCCGCCCCAGTTAATTCAGCTGTGTACTGCACATGTCTATGCACATGCGCAGTACACAGCGACGGAGCCTCCAGTTTAAGTGAACCAGACGGACTCCGTCGGTTCACTCTAATGTTATGGAGGTGCCGTATAGTGTCTGTGTGTGTGTCGTGAAATGACGTCACACACAGACACTATTAAAATGGCAGCCCCCTGTGCATACATTCATTTGATTAAAAGACACTCAAGCCCTATGCAAAAAAAAAAAAAAAAAATGCAAAACACCTATTTTTTCTTATTACCTTTTATTAAAAATTTTTCAAAAATGTGACACTGTCCCTTTAAGTCTATGGGGCTGCATAGATGGAAATAATTGACAGAGCGGTTGTGCCTCCCCACTCCCCACTTCTCCTCAGCTGTGAGACCCCCACTGATCAAAATGTTGATGTCCCTTGATGTCATTTTTTTTGTTACAACAGGAACACTTTAAAGTGACTCTGTATCCACCAACCCGCCCCACAAACTTCTGGTACTGTCTGTTTGATGACAGTACATCCTTACCGATTGTGTCTTTTAAAATGCACCTGGTACCTTGGTTAGACAAAAAAATACCTTTCAAATCTGTAGCAACAAGTCAAACTGGCGTGTCTGTGCCCCAGGTCTCCGATGTCTCTTTTTTCTTTCTTTTTTTCCTCCCCATCCTTATTATTAGGAACACCCACAGGCCGGATTTCTCCTATTCATCACTTGCCCTAGTGACTCAGGTGCAGTTTAGATGAGCAATAAATAGAAATCCTGCCTGGGGGCATTCCTAATGATGAGGAGGGTGGGGAAGAAGAAAGAAGAGGAGTCGCAGACCTGGGGCACAGCCACACCAGTGTGACTTGCTGCTACAGATTAAAAAGATATTTTTTTGCTCTAACCAAGGCACCTGGTGCATTTTAAAAGACATGATCGGGATTTACTCTCATTAAACGGACGGTAATAGTGTGTTGTTGGATAGAGAGTCGCTTTAAAGACTATTTAAGAAGTATGTATCAGGAGAGCTACTGGAGGTCTTTGTAAGCCCAGGCCTAATTGTAAACTAGATGTTACTAATCTTCTTGTGAAGTGGATATACTGTATTAGTACCCAGTCTGATACTGTCAGTAATGAAACTGCAAAGGGAAACACCCTTAACAAAGAAATTGTCAATTTATTCATACAGGAACGTCACAATGTACAGTTCTAAGAAATACTTTTCTGTATTTGAATTCTAAGAAAAAAATGGTCCAAAATTGTTATTTATTGGGGCATACAGGGATGTAATAATACAGACAAGCCAGATGTGATAACAGAACCACTTTATTTGTTATTTTAATCAGTACTGTATTCTCTTGTATGGTTTGGGAAGTATTATAGTCACTGTTATATAGTAATAGTAGTACACACTTTTCCTTTATGTTCTTAATCTTGTGATAAGGTGTTTCTATATTCCACAATATTTCTGTTATTTATTTGCCTCTATTTTACCCATAATATTGCACTTGGGAAAAAACTGGATTGTATTGTCAGTTCAGTGTTAGCGAAGACTTCAGAAGAGAAGGATTTAGGGCCTAGTTAAGAGCTCAATAAGGTCCAGGAAGGAAGCCTTTTTAATAAAATAAAAAAATAAATAAAAAAAAACAACAAGGGGACTTATTCTGAGGTTATTTTGGGAAAAGATTAGTGCTGACACAAGAAAATACTACTTTACTGAAAGCATAGAAGATGCTTGGAAAAAACTTCCAGCAGATTTCTTGGTAAATCTATAGTAACTGAATGTAAGCCTGCCTGAGATAAACATATGTCTACCCTAGGATAACAACAAAGCAAATTGTATAAGGACAAATTAGATGGATCAAGGGGGCTTCTTTGGCAATAGTCTTTCTGGGACTGTGAGCTGCTTTACATTGGTCCTTGGTCCATCTAGTTTGCCTCCTGTCTTCTTATTATCTTAGGATAGATATTTGTTTTTCCCAGGCATCTACAACTCTTTCAGTAAAGTAATATCCTCTCATTTTGCTTCTGATCTTTCCCCCAACTTCCCCTCAGATTGTGTCCCCTTGTCCTTGAGTTAATTTTTTTCCCATTAAAAACACTTCCCTCCAGAACCTTATTTAGCCCTTTAACATAATTAAAGGTTTTTATCATGCTCCCCCTTTCCCTTCTTTCCTCCAGACAATACAGATTCAGATATCTAAGTCTTTCCTGGTATGTTTTATGCTTATACCCTCTACCATTTCTCTTTTCACCAGAAATCACTACCCCTAAATCCTTCTCTTCTGAAGTCATTGCTAACACAGAACTGCCAATATAAAACTCGAATAGAGGATTCCTTCTCCCCAAGTGCATTATTTTACTTTTGGAAACATTGAACTGCAATTTACATTGTTTGGACCACTTATCTAGTAAAGCTAAATATTTTTTTTTTTATATTAGTGACACTACCAGGAATAGCAACCCTATTGCACACTTTTGTGTCATCAGCAAACAGGTAACCAGTCTCTGCTCGGAATATACACCATTTTCAACAACTCTCTGATATCTCTCCTTCAGCCAACCACAAATCCACTGAACTATCCAGGAATTAAGTCTCATTCTCACTAAGTTCTCTTTGAGCTCCTTATGGGGAACTGTATCAAAGGTTTTGCTGAAGTCCCGATAGGAGATATCTCCGACACCACTTTCATCCAGCACTTTTGTGACATAATCAAAGAAATCAATGAGATCAGTCTGACATCATCTGCCCACAGTAAAGCCATGCTGGCTTGGATCCATCACATCATTGATTTTTAGGTGATCCAATATCTTCTTTTTTTCTTTTTTTTTTTAGAAGTCTTTCACTTCTGGTCCCGCTATACACATGTACAACTAAAACATCTTCAGGTCTGATTCTATATATTTAGCCATATTACAGATGTAATTTGCAATCTATTATCACAGGAGTTCGAAACAAGTGACCTAACAATTTGGTTACGACCTGAGCCTGTAATACAGAACACAGATCAGAATTTCATTAAATGCTTCCATGCTGAAGTTGAATGCAAATGACACCTTTTAAAAGCTTAAAATTTTTGAAATAAATTACAGGGTCATATGCATATTTATTTCTGTCCTGTATACTACACGTGGCAGGATGCATAATAATCATCATTATAATTTCTTTGTTTATACCACTATGCATGGATGGCGTGCACGCTTACATGAAAATGATATTCAGGGTGGAATTTAAAAATGAACAAGTTGAGCTTTCCTTCAGTAACTACCAATGCATTCCTCCTTTCTTCTCGGTGATCCCTTGACCCCGTAGAGTACTTAGAATAGACACAGATGTATGTCTAGAAAAAGGATTTGTCCTTTTTATCTAGTCAAAGAAACATCCAGTCTATTTGCATTACTGAATTGCTTAGCCGCCCAAGCATAGTTTATGTGTGTGATGCCTGATATGTGTCATTCTGTCATGTGACTGCTGCTCTCTGGCTGCTCTTGGAGTTTTTCCAGCAAATATGGATTATGTTGAAGCCGTTCGGAATTGACTAGGGTATGGTAATAACTCCCAGATGGATAAGTAGTCACCAGCAGGGAAATGCAAGCGGTGTATGGCAGGAGCTAGTATGTGGCAGCTCCATCATCCAGTCATTAAAGGCTACATTATTACTTAACACTGAACATGCATAACAATTTTTAGGCAAGCAGATCCTCAAGGTTGGTCTTGTAAAGATTTAGTTTAATCGTTTTTTTATATGTGAGCCATCATGGAACCATATCTGTTACAAGTATGCTGGAAAAAGCACCATGTTTAAAGTGTTACCACCTTTCTATTAGAGATATAGTAAATTTTATTCACTACTGAAATAAGGCTTAAATATTCCATTGCTGTGAAAAAAAAGGCAAGATGATATAAAAATTGCTAAATATTTGTATAATTGGGGAAGTGACACTGTTCCGGTATATGAACAATACTAGGTCCCATAAGACAAGAAATAATAAATAAAGGCTAGCTATCACTCACAGTTTCCAGCATCTGGATCTTCTTCAGGAGGTTCTGGTCTTCAGCTCCAGACACCAGTGACCATAAATGTACTGTCTATGGTCAATGTCAGGAACCATGAATGAGGAGAACCTGGAGCTGCTAAGAAGGAGCCGCTAGTGAGGAGTGCTGGGTAAATAGAAGTGGCTGATATGGAGCCTGAAGTTTGATGTCTAATCTAAATTGTAGAGAAGAGAAGAAAAAAGGTAACTGAGTAGATATCCTTGCGCTGCAAAAAATTCTTTAGTAGAGAATAAAAAAATAAAGTAGCTGATTTATTAGATAAAACCAGTTAAAACCATACTTAAAATTTCCAATTACCCATTTCAGGAGTTCTTTCTCCCATTGTCAGATTGCATGTATACCGTGTGTCAAACAGCTTGTTTATATGAGCTGAAAAAGGGCGCTAGACTGGTGCCAAAACGCATGATTACTAATTGTATGTATGGTTTTAACAGATTTTATCTAATAAATCATCTACTTTAATTTTCATACTCATTGAGAGAGAATTTTTGGCAGTGCCAGGATATCTACCCAGGTACCATTTTTCTTCTCCTCACTGCATGAGCCCCGACACTGGGAGATTCGCGTTTTCTGCAACCTTAAGCCGGTAGCCATCATCTGACTCTACGAGCTACCCTGAAGCGGGGTGAAACGCATAAAGCCGAAAGGGCTTAAAGTTGAAAGTCCACCCATACTTTTATTTTACACATCTACACGTAACAGGATTACACAAGGCGTCACCCTATTGACCCCCTTTTATTCCTTCACTAAATTGTAATAGTCTAAATTGTGGTAATGGGCCCAGAATCTTTGGGATCTAGGGTTCTAAATGTTGTGGGCTTGGTCTGGAGTGGGAATATTGTAGTTTACATATCTCAAGAGGGGGATGTGGGAAAGGCAGTCCACTGAACGGCAACAGCCAGGTTACAGTTGTTTAGAGAGGAAACCCGAAAGTGATCAGATCCACAGTAGAGAAAAACAGTACAGGGATGTAAGTTACTTTACTAAAAACAGCACATTTTTTACTTATTTACATATACGTATGTGGCACAAATCTGATTTTACCAATGAAAGACATCAACCAGAAACCCAACAGACTCCATTAAAACCAATGTGGTCTGTTGTGCAGTAGACCAGCTGGTTCAATTTACGGCTGCTGATGAAATTTATGATGGAAGCAACAGAAAGAGTCTTCAACACAGATGTTAACCAAATGTAAAATATGTATCATACATAGCCCATGTAAGTATCTTGGTCCTCCTTTTCTAAGCCAATCTTCATAAAATTTCTATTGTGCAATATTACAGCTGGACCTGAATGGCCAGATCATATCTAAATATCATAGGAGCACTGAGGGGTCATGTTTTTAAATGTGTTTAGTATAACATTTATATTTTAAGTATATATCGTCGAGTCCCATAAAGGAGCTTTATTTGTTGTTGGCTTTATTTGTGACTGTAATTGAAGACTTGAGGGTTTTTAGTGAGTTGACGCTTCAAAAAAAGTTGAGGAGAGATGGGGGAGATGCGGGGTTGAGAGCCAGAGAAGGGCTGGGGTTGAGAGCCGGGGGGAAAGCTGGGGTTGAGAATGGGGAAGGTGGGGAGGCCAGGGCAGAGAAACGGACAAAATCCAGGGGGAAGCGCCGGGGGGAGAGCTAGGATTGAGAGCCAGGGTAAAGAAATAAGACATCCCCTGAAAATAAGACATAGTTGCAATATCCTCTATTATCCTGTAAGTAATGATGGACGGCCATTTTTTTACTAAAATTAGATATATAAAATGTACCATACCTTTGTGTAACACAACTGAGAGGTAAAAGGCAAAGCAAGTCTATGAATTAAAATAGGAAATTCACTGGTTTGGAGACTTATTATGCAGGCAATGCTCCGTGGGGATCAAGTATGCAAAATAGCTCTCCTCCAGAAGGAAGAAATCTCACATTAGCCAAATTACAGTCTCCTACAAAAGGAAACATCACTCATGTGTAGACAGCTGTGTTGTACTGATGAGGGGGGCAAGTACCCTAAACAGTTGTCTAGAGATGGTTGACTCTTCCTTCTAGAGGATATTCTTATGTGGCTTGTATGAGATAGTCTTCTTGTCTTCTTTCTGGAGAAGAGTTAATTTGCAGAAATTTATTTCCAAAGGTATCCCGTCTTTCTATTTGCTTCTCTGAGCTATAGTTTATGGTCCAAGTCTATGACGCTGCACTTGCCCTTCATTCACATTAAAGGGGTAGTGCGGCGCTAAAAAATTATTCACAGAATAACACACATTACAAAGTTATACAACTTATACACGTGAATTGCCCCCTTCCCGTGTCCCACCCCCCCCGCTTGTGTACCCGGAAGTGTGTGGTGCATTATACATTACCTGATCCGTGTCGAGGGCCGTCTGCCATTTTGTGCCAAACGTCATCTTTGGACGGCCAGCCGAATCCCTGCCGCTGTCCCCCCTCCGCCGCGTCACAACTGTGCTCAGCCGCGATTGGCTGAGCACAGTTATGCTCAGTTAATCGCGGCTGAAACCAGTTATGACGCGGCGGAGGGGGGACAGCGGCAGCGATTCGGCCGTGCGTCCGAAGATGACGTTTGGCACAAGATGGCGGACGGCCCTCGACACGGATCAGGTAATGTATAATGCACCACACACTTCCGGGTACATGGGCGGGGGTGGTGTGACACGGGGAAGGGGGCGATTCACAGACATAACATACATTACAAAGTTGTATAACTTTGTAATGTGTGTTATTCTGTAAATAATTTTTTAGCGCCGCACTACCCCTTTAACCTCTTAAGGACATAGGACGTACCGGTACGTCCTATGTCCTCATTAGCACTTCAAAGCGGGGCCGCGCGGCGGCCCCGCTTTGAAGTGCCGCGATCCCGGGTGCCGCGTGTAGCCCGGGACCGCCGCTATTAGCGGGCACGGTCCGATCGCCGTGCCCGCTAATTAGCTAATCGGAGGCAGCTGTCAAAGTTGACAGCTGCCTCCGATTACCGGAGGCAACGTTTCCCTGGTGTCTAGTGGGGGAGATCGCTCCTCCGGGACCTTGTCCCGGAGGAGCGATCTCCGTTACTGATGCCGGCCGGGGACGCGTCCAAGATGGCGCCGTCCTCGGCTCGGCACTCGTTTGTTTCCGGCTGCAGCAGCCGAAAGCAAACGAGTGCCGATCTCATGGATCTCTGCAGCATATCTATGCTGCAGAGATCTCTATGAGACATCCAAGTGTATATACTAGAAGTCCCCCAGGGGGGCTTCTAGTATATGTGTAAAAAAAAAAAAAAACGTGTTGTTAATAGTAAAAATCCCCCTCCCCTAATAAAAGTCTGAATCACCCCCCTTTTCCCAGGTTTTAAATAAAAGTAAACAAATAAATAAATAAATAAACATGTTTGGTATCGCCGCGTGCGTAATCGCCCGAACTATTAATTAATCACATTCCTGATCTCGTACGGTAAACGGCGTCAGCGCAAAAAAATCCCAAAGTGCAAAATTGCGCATTTTTGGTCGCATCAAATCCAGAAAAAATGTAATAAAAAGCGATCAAAAAGACGTATATGGGCAATCAAGGTACCGATAGAAAGATCACATCATGGCGCAAAAAATGACACCTCGCACAGCCCCATAGACCAAAGGATAAAAGCGCTATAAGCCTGGGAATGGAGCGATTTTAAGGAATGTATATTGGTTAACAACGGTTTGAATTTTTTACAGGCCATCCGATACAATATAAGTTATACATGTTATATATCGTTTTAATCGTAACGACTTGAGGAACATGCATAACAAGTCAGTTTTACCCCAGGGCGAATGGCGTAAAAACACATTTCCCCCAAATAAAAGAAATGCGTTTTTTTTTTTCAATTTCACCACACTTTGAATTTTTTTCTGGTTTCGCAGTGTACTTTATGCAAAAATTCAGCCTGTAATTGCAAAGTACAATTAGTGACGCAAGAAATAAGGGGTCATGTGGGTTTCTAGGTGGAAAAATGCAAGTGCTATGACCTTTTAAACACAAGGAGGAAAAACCGAAAACGTAAAAACGAAAATGGGCCATGTCCTTAAAGGGTTAACTCTGTTAGACATGTTTTCTTTCCCTAAGTTGTTTTCTCAGCAACATCTTCCTTTGATCACTTCTCTCTGAAAGAGACTTGAATGCCCTTGAAATGTGGTACTAAAGATCCTGTTATGTAGAATATTATAAGAATGTAGCTGAAACCAGTTATAGTGGAAATATTCTGCAACAATCACAGTCACTTATACATGAAATTGAAGGAGGTTTTTTGTTTTTATTATTTCACGTTTACCTTCATTGATGTCTTGCCTGATTTTTCTCATAAACCCCATCACTCATAGCCTCTTGGCATGCAAATGAATGGGGCTAAGCTACATTGCCAGAAGCACCCAATGTCGCTGTTTGAAACTCATGAAATACATAGCCATGGTGGCAAATATGCTTAGTCTGCTAAACAATACTCCCTGCACTCATACTTTATTCTTGTGTCACATTAAACAAGGAATTGAGCAAAAAAGTAGTTAGACCAGGGCCGATTCTGGGGTTTCTGCCGCCTGAGGCAAACCTCAGGCGGCCGCCCCGAGTGATGGCAGGCACTCCCAACTCCCCCCCCCCCCCCGTCGCCGCAGCCATCCCCTCACCTGTCCCACGCCGCAGCCGGCCCGCGCTCTCTGCTGTCTCCACATCCCGTCAGGTCCCGCAATGTCACGGACCTCCAGGCTGTGGTGAGTGAGTGGGGTGATCACCCCAGCGCGTCCCCCACCGACCCCGGGCACTCACCACAGCCTGGAGGTCCGTGACAGCTGCAGGGTGACATCGCGAGACCTGACGGGATGTGGAGAGCGCGGGCGATGGGACAGGTGAGCGGCCGCTGTCATTTTTGTTAAGTGATACTTAACAAAAATGACAGCAGGGGGGACATAATGCCGCCCCCTGCCGGACCGCAAAATCTGCCGCCTGAGGCGGAAGGCTCATTCCGCCTCATGGCAGAAGCGGGCCTGAGTTAGACGGGTGAACTTTATTTTTTTTTAAGGATCTTTTGGTGCTCTACAAAACTAAATCCAGTCATTGCCTTTAAAAAAAAAAAAATTATATGTAAATAATAATATATTTCTAGTTATATATGCTTCTTTGTTCCAGGCCATATTTGTACTTTAAACTACCTGTATCCATACACTAAGTTCTTTAAAATGTATTTTAGTACTTGCCTTCTTCCTGGTAGATTTGCAAGCTTTGTTCCCAATTTCTAGAAACTTGGGCAGTCCTGTATAGTGTCACATGTGACCACTTAGTTTATCTGTTACACTTCCTTCTTTCCTATGTTTACAATGTGATGTTATTGTGCACTTCTACCACATGCCATGTACAGTAAGCTATCCATTTATCTAAGTTTAAGTCCCCTGAAGATCCTGGTAGCCTCCATGGGAAACATGCTAGGACATTGTTTATTTTTTTAAGTAGTTTACCTTATTTGCTTTGTATTCCATTCGTGGTATTATTGGTACAGACCACATAATGACATATACCATTGCTAAGATTTTGGGATATAGTCTTTGATGTTTCTCACCCTTTCGTTGGTCTGATACTATTGGATATTTTTGTTATTGGTTTGGAGCTTTTTTTTACATTTATCAGATTTTAGTGTCTATGTCATAAAGGCTATATTGTACTTTATTACTATGTTGTACTTAGCAGGGTATTGTAATACAAATGGGGCAAAGTTTCAAAATTTGTAATCACAATAAATTGCATATATTGGTATTTTACATCATTCTTCCTAATAAAAATTATAATAGTCTTGAGAGTACATAATAATAATAATAATAATAATAATAAGGTTTAGATTGATTTTGCAAAAAGAGTCATACATTGTTAGCCATAGCCACAGTAGAGTCAGTATAAATGAGAGAGTTGGATGCGGCCCTAAGGTTGCATGGAAAACTTGGATACAGGCATAGGACATAGGCTGTATCCATGTTTTCCAGGCCTCCCTGGAACTGTATCCAACTTTTTCAGCCACCGAGCATGCTTGAGGTTCCCTAATCTCTACAGACCAGGATAACTCATTGAAGTGGCTGCCCTCTAAATTAGGCCCAATGATTGTTACAAAGTTGTTGCGTTTGCTCTGCCTCCAATGACAGCA
Source organism: Dendropsophus ebraccatus (assembly GCF_027789765.1). Lineage (NCBI taxonomy): Eukaryota > Metazoa > Chordata > Amphibia > Anura > Hylidae > Dendropsophus > Dendropsophus ebraccatus. Next base: position 36,017,723 of record NC_091462.1, on the reverse strand, counting down.
TATTGAAGCCTGTCTCCATTTTTATTAATATAGATAACTGATGATGGTACAAGTCTCAGCGCTCAGTTTTTGTGTGGCTGTAACCTTTTCAAAACCTTTCTATCTGCTCTATATCATGATTCATACTTTTCTCTCTTTATGCTTTAGCATTCCCAGGTTACCTGCTTATGTGCTGTTTCCTCCGCTATAAGTAAAGGATTTACAGTCAAGGCTGTTAAATGATTATTATATGAGGTCTATGGAGAAAACTGTGCTGCTGAATATGATTACAGGTGCATTCCCTCCTGTTTGATGACTCTTAAATATAGTATGAAGGATGACTATATTTTATTATTAGCATTGGCCAGACGGTGCCAGCTTTTTGAAATACTACCTATTTTAAGTTATATTTACATTAGTAATCCAGGAAATGATATCCCCGGTGAAGCAGCTATTGCAAGTATCAGCAACACAAGAGGAGATTGCTGCTCTCAACAGCTGGAATTCCAGTTCAAAAGTCATTAAGTTAGTATAATCCCAGCATGCAAAAGTCTGGGGATACACAAAATCTTCGGGTCCCGATAATGATGATGTTACTCTCACATGCATCCATATATCACATTTGCAACATCAGCAGGGCCAATTAAGCGTCCTCGGAAATAACAACTAGGGTGCTCATATGTTATACAACTGAGGGGAGAAAAAACAAGCGGCAGCAATGATAAAGATTTTACTGGGGGGATGAGCTATTGTGAAGAGAGTGCAAATCCACACCAAAGAAACATAAAAACTATTCATAATATAGAATTTTAAGGCCCGCATTTGTATAACCGGATGAGAAAATAATACATCTTTCCTAACATGTACCAGCTCGTCATTGTAAGATTTCTTTTAGCTGGTGTTTTATAAACCGGTCACATTTTCTCAAGTTTGACAAATTAAAATTAAGGAGATGAGGCAAAAGTTTATAGAACTCCATTTTTTAAGGTGGCTCCTTTAAGTGAATATATAGGCTTAAAACCTACTAAATTAATATTACTAATATTAGCAGTTGTTCAGGTTTAGTATTGTGGAAGTCAAGTGTTTATATACAACTGTTGGCGGCTTAAGATGGCACCGAGAATTTCACCGAAGATACTTGAGAAGACTTTTCTCTATGTCTTCTCTATGCCATAACTCTATGTTACATGGCATATGTGTAAGAGATAATACAAAAGAGAAGCCTAGACCTCTAAGCAATGTATGTGTATGAATATATTCGTGAAAATGATATTGTTAATGCAAAATAGTTTATTTTTAACATTAAATCAGATAATTAATGAATAAAATTGGAAGAAATTCATATGTTGCACATAAAACATAAAACGTAGATAATACACCATACAATAAATTGCTTATTGTTATAAGATATTTTGTTTTTTGATTAATATGTGTAAGAGAACCTGGATGGGAGACAAGGACAGAAAAACAGTGTGAGCCCTAGTTCTAGGCCCCCCAAGACTGTCCCTTCCTACCAGGGGTGTAGCTAGGATTTATGGGACCCCAGAGCAAAAAAAAAAAAAAATGTATGGCCCCCCCCCATACAGTTTTTTCCCCCTATGGGGCCCCATGACCCCCCCATACACATACTCACTGGGCCCGGCACAGTCCCCCAGTCCCCCACGTTCCTTCTTTCTCCCAGCATTGAACTGCACAAGAAACATCACTTTTGTGCTGTGGAGCAGGGACAGAAAGCGGCCTCCTATGGCAAGTGCAATGCTGCCTCTGGCCACAAGAAGGACTGGAAGGGCAGGAAGCCTATGGCCACAGGGCCAAAGCATTTAATTATGAGCATTCATCACTAATGCTCAAAGGTAAAGGGCCAGATGCCAGTTGGGCCTGAGACCCTCTTAGTGCACAGTCCCCGTAGCAGTGCCATGTTCTGCCTTTATGGAAGGTACTTGCCAGCCTGACCCTAAGTGGTTGGCATTAACTGGGTGTCAGTCCTTACGCTGGGTAAGCGAAACACAGAACGAGGCAAAACAAACACAATAAATAATAGTCGGGCATATACAGGACATAGCAGAACAGTACAAAAACAGCGGGCAAAAACAGAGGGAAGAAGGACAGGAACAGAGGTCAGACTACCAAGCAATCCAATCCAATAAAAAAGCCAGCTCTAGCTACAAGAGACATCGCAAGCAATGTCCAAGAGCACAAGCGGTCTTCTTATGAGATGCCAGAGTGCTGGGCCAGGTTGTGATTGGACCAGCCCTCTGACATCCAGACCACACAGGACACAGACTGGCAGGTAAGGGAGAGAAGTGAGAAGGCCACTGTCCATCTGTCTAAACTATCTGCACCCTGGCAAGGGCTAGCAGAAGAAACCAGATGAGTGTGGTAGAGCCTGTCAATCACCACACAGCAAATGTTGGAATAAGAAAGAGCTCAGACTGGTAGAAAAACATGTACACACAATCATGGCCAAAAGCCATGGCTGTATTTTATGGGCAGAGGACTACACTGACATCTGAACAGGTGTGGGAATAACAGTGTGCTAAAGACGATTGTGGTGTGTAATTCCAGCTGGAAGCCCACAAAGGGTTCCAGCTCTACACACCACAACTCTATACTTAGGGGCAATCTGATCACGATGGCAGGGGGCATCCATTACGTCTAGAGAAAAGAAGGTCTCACCACCAGTACAGATGCAGATTCTTTACTGTAAGAGCAGTGAGACTATGGAACTCTCTGCCTCTTGATGTTGTCATGGCTGATTCATTAAATATGGAAAGTCTGGATCCTTTTCTTGAAAATATATTATAGTTATGGGCACTAGATTACATGTGATAGAAAGGTAATCCAGGGATTTATTCTGATTGCCATTTTGGAATCGGGAAGGAATTATTCTCCCTGTGATGCGGCAATTGGCGTCGGCCTCATGAAGGTTTTTGCCTTCTTCTGGATCAACATAGTAGGGTTATACTGTAGTAGGTTGAACTTTATGGACTTTTGTCTTTTTTCAACCTTATTAACAATGTAACTATGTAGCTGGGACATCTTTCAGTATGCTTGACTTGTCTGGATTTCTTACTTTGCAAGCCTACGGTTGACTTTATGGCTCCCCAATGTAAAATTTGTATCTGAGTAATTTCATGTATATTTTGGTTAAATATCTATAGTGTGCTTTTTTTATATATTATTTTGTTATTTTGATTTTTTTTTTTTTAACAATTTTATTGACTTGTCTATTATGTACGGTACACATTTTTACTCTTTTAGCATAATAATAATAATAATAATAATAATAATAATAATAATTTTTATTTATATAGCGCCAACAGATTCCGCAGCACTTTACAATTCTGGGGTACATACATAGACAAAAATAGACATTACAGAGAGATACATATAATTATCCATACATGAGGAGTGAGGTCCCTGCTCGCATGCATGAGCTTACACACTATCAGGAGGGGGTGTGAGACAGAATGGCAGAGGGGCAAAGTGCTTTATTGTTACAGTGGTCCGGCCATCTTTATAAATAAGGTAGTGCAGGTAAGGGTGGGTGCACCTGTCACCAGCCAATGCCTGCATGCACAGGTCTAAGTGCTTAAATGCTTGGTGTGTGTGTTTGTGTGGCTGTGTGTGCGTTGTGGAGGTAGGTGTGTGTGTGTGGGGGGGGAGGTTGAGGGTAGCAGTCAGAATTAGGGAACCTGGTAAGCCTGCTTGAATAGATGAGTTTTGAGGGAATGTTTGAAACTTTGTGTATTGGAGGTGAGTCTGACAGTCTTGGGTAATGCATTCCATAGAACTGGTGCAGCTCGGGTGAAGTCCTGGAGATGGAAGTGAGAGGTGCGGATTAAGGTGGTTGTTAGTCTTAAGTCATTAGAGGAGCATAAGGCACGGGTAGGGCGGTAGACAGAGATGAGGGAGGAGATGTAGGGAGGTGCAGCACTGTGGAGAGCCTTGTGGGTGAGCAGGAGGACTTTGTATTGTATCCTGTGTTTAATAGGGAGCCAGTGTAGTGACTGGCACAGGGGGAGGCATCTGTGTAGCGGCTGGACATGCATCTATTTGTTATAATTAAACCATCATTAGTTGCCATCATTTGCCTTTCATCCCGCTACTTTCCCTATTTGGAAACAGTTCATAGTTATTTTGGTTAGGATGGGTTCACACTTGAGATTTTGCAATCCAATTTTTTCAGCTGTTTTTTGCAAAAAAACAGATGAAAAACTGATGAAAAAACCTATGCGTTTGTGTGCATCTGTTTTGACCTTCTTCCATTATAAAAAAAATGATCAAATTGAATCCGTTTTTTTAACATACACAAAAACGTAGTCAACCTAATTTTTGATCGTTTTTTTTTTTTATAATGGAAGTCAATGAAAAAACAAATCAAAACGGATGCACACAAAGGCATACTTTTTTTCATCCGGTTTTTGCAAGAAACAGATGAAAAAAAAGGATTGGCAGTACCACATAGAGGTAGTGATGGATAGCAGTGACAAACCGACTGTTCGTTAAGTTCACTTATTTCTAGTGATGAGCGAATAGTGAAATATTCAAATATTCGATATTCATTTGAATATCTCCTTATTGAAAAACATCTATTCGACCACTTGGAGGTTCACCAAGTCCACAATGACACCTCAGGAAATGATGCCAAGACCACTGGAATGCAACTGGGACAGCAGGGGAAGCATCTAACACCCAAAAATCGCTGGTAATAAAGTCACAAGTCGATGTTATACAGGTAAATTACCTGGTAATTAAAGGGTGTATGAATATTTTATAGGTACAGCTGGTCGGCTGTATTATGTAGCTCGTAGCACTTGGTAAACAGAGAGCCTTATAGTAGCACAGCAGCCTGCTTGTACCACCCGGTGTATTTATGTATGACCTAGCAGCATGTAGCACTGGATGAACACACGTACTACTCTTTTTTTTAGATCGAGCAGTCTAGCACGTATCAGCAGCACAAAGCACTTGGTAAGCAGAGTGCTTCTACTACCCTTTGTATTTATGTAGGATGTAGCAGTGGATGAACACACGTGTATATGTCATTGGGTCATGTGACTATGCCATCCAATCATTGTTATTCTCATTTCTTGTGATGCTACGTACACCAAGGGGCTGTGGCAGCCTCTCTGCATGTTGATTGGCTAAAAAAACGGAAAAAACAGGTAAGAATGGGGATTTGAACTTCGATTATTCGTAAAATCTATTTGATCGAACTGTATTCGCTCATCATTACTTATTACTAAATAAAGGTTTTGCCAAGTCACATTCAAACACATAACCCCAGTGCTACACAACAGGAGACTGTGTTTTTGGTCAATACCATTATAATACTTAAAAGCTATAGACCTTTGATGTGGGCATAAATCAACCTAGGAGAGAAGAAGGAAGATCTGCCATATGATAGTCTAACAGATATCACTTTGAACAGAACATGTTTAAAAACATCTGCGGAAAAAAGATCAGCGGAATGTAGAGGGGATGTGTGACAAATGGCCAATTGAAGAGCTGCAAACCGATTTAGTGACCCATTTAATAGGCTTAGTAAACAAGCTGCAATGTAGGAGATTGGACCCTATTTTGCTGAGTGGATTGCACCATGTTATACAGCCCTTCCGCATTTGATTCCTGGTGCCTTCCCGATCCACGGGGAAGGAGGAGACAGCCCGGGTACCGCCTGGAATTCCGGGATACAGGCCTATTACCTAGGCTGAATAACGGAATTCCAGGCGGTACCCGGGCTGTCTCCTTCTTCCCCAAGGACCGGGAAAGCATTGGGAATCAAATGCGGAAGGTTTGGCAAGGTTCTATAGAACCTAAGATTTTCTGCTGTTTGATCATCTCTACTAGAGATGAGCGAACCGGGTTCGGGTCGATCCGAACCCGAACGTTCGGTATTTGATTAGTGGGGCTGTTGACTTTGGATAAAGCTCTAAGGTTGTCTGGAAAACATGGATACAGACAATGATTATATCCATGATTTTCCACATAGCCTTAGGGCTTTATCCAAGTTCAGCAGCCACCGCTAATCAAATGCCGAAAGTTCAGGTTCGGATGGACTCGAGCATGCTCCAGGTTCGCTCATGTCTAATCTCTACCCTTAAAGTGGCCATACACCTTCAATAATAGCCTCAATGATTGCCCAGCTGTCAGTTGCCTCTTTCGTCCAACCCCTGTGCTCAGTTTATTTAAGAACATTTGGCACATAAAGTATAAAGTGTATGGGGACCTTTATATTAGAAATACACCAGGTTTATCACTGTGGATCATGTTATTTGATACATCTTTTTTGATAAGTTATGAAATATTAGTTGGCTTACTTTATTTCATATTGTGTGCCACATTTCTGGCATATGGAGTTTTACGTAAATTATGTGTCTTTCAGTGGAAACACACTCATTTTACACAAAGTCATGCCCCTTGTCAAATAAGCTATTAAAGCACAGGTGCCAATCTCGTATCTGTCCAGCTTTGGCAAAACTCCAATTCCCATCATGCCTGGACAGCCCAAACCAAAGCTTTGGCTGCCCAGGCATGATGGGAATTGTAGTTTTGTAACAGCTGGAGAGATAGAATTTGACATCCCTGGTCTAAAACTCCTAATAATTTTCTATCGTGGACAGAGGTGGCAGCAGAGGGCACTGTGTCAGACTGGAAAGAATACATCACTTCCTGCAGGACATAAAGCAGCTGATAAGTACTGGAAAACTTGAGATTTTTAAATAGAAGTAATTTACAAATCTTTATAACGTTCTGACACCAGTATATTAAAAAAAATCTCAGAAACTGCCTTTTAACCTCAGCAACCACTTACATAGTAAAACACACACAACCCACTTATTTATTTTAGTTTTTTCTTTTCTTTTTTTAAGATGCAGGGGTACCAGAGAAGCTGCGGGTGTTTTAAAGAATGAAAATTGCAACCCAATGACACGTTAATATACTTTCAAGTCAGTTGTAGTATTTTACCATTAGTTTTAATGCATAAATCTAATGAACAACATAAACTGAAAACGATTCTAATGCCGAAAATAAAAAAGCATCTTCTGTTAAATACTGAGTAAATAACATCATAATTCAAAAAGTAATTGCTTTAAATTATAGAGCAAACGGCAAGACAGCTCCGTAGTAACTTGTTTAATATACGTTTAATGTTATCTTTTAATGTTGCATAAAACCTCCTTTACAACTTGTTTATTGAACTGGTTTAGTCTTTTCCCTGCTGTATGAGCAAAAAGATGATGGTGTCTTATATCTAAGTATGCTTCAGGGAGACATCCTCTCCTATTACTCAATATGGCCTGCATAGAACACAAAATTCTGTAAATATTCAATAAATGTAAGAAGCACTATTTTTATACAAGTATAAAAGGTAATAGAGATTAACCTACGACTATAGCCTCTGGATTTCAGATGACTATGTTACAGTATGTGTGGAAACTATTAAGATAAATTAAGCTGCTATGGATCTTACTGTTCACTGCATGGTCACTGCAAATCATTTTAATAAAATAAAAAAAAAAATAATCCAGGACTCTCTACGGCTGCATCAAATTCCTTCAACCACCGGTAATCAAATGCAGAGCATTCGGGTTAAGACAAACCCGAGCGTACTTGAGGCATACTAATCTCTCATCATAATTAAAGGGGTATTCCAATATTTTTTATTTCATATATATATATATATATATATATATATATATATATTTATATATATGTATATGTAATGCTGTTGTAAGGTTAAGACTAAAGGACACAAGACAGGTGAGGCCCTACACTGGCAGCCGCCTCGCTGTCCCTGCCTACTTACCACAATCTGCCCTAGGCGGCAGTGGGTAACTGGGTGACGGTCCCTAACCTTGATGAGTGCGACACATAGACAAGGACAGAACAAACAAACACAATATACTCAGAGCCATCTAGCCAGGTCGGAAACAAACGGTCAAAGCTGTACAAAATCAGAAGGTGGGAATAATCGTCAGGAAGTCAAGCCAAAGTCAAATAAACCAGATAATACGTAACCAGAATATAAACGCTAGCTTAGTGACACCCAGGAAGGAGTGTAACTAAGTCAGGCTGGTTCACAGGAATGCTGTCGGTGCACCCCTGCCAACTGACCGGGCTGGTTGTCAGGGGCGCCGTCGGCGTCAGGGAGGGAGTGCAGGGAGCGGCATGCGCCAGCTAGACCCTAACAACTGGACTGGTTATAGAAAGAAAATGATCACTGTGATTGGTGTATGCTTACAGACCCTTTATATGGCTCAATTAATCGAGTGGAGAGGACACATCATTGTCCTCTGCAAAAAGTTGCTTCCTGCTATTAATTATGAATTGGGATCTAAAGCAGAGTTAGTCTTGAGCTCTACTGTTTTTATCAAAACATCCCACCTTGGATTTGGAAAGGGTGTTTGATGGAAAGCATATGGGGCAGTTATGTGTGTTACAACTGTTCTTAAAGAAATGGTCGCTTATTCCTTAGGTGACCACTGCCGCCCACCAAGCAATGAAATAGAAGAAAAGTTGTTGTTTTTCACAAAGCTTGGGTCCATAATATGAATAAGAAGAGAAGAACCTTCCCCCCCCCCTCCCCACACTGTTCACAAGTTACTCTTATTGGATCAATGTTAATAGACCAAGAACGCTCATAAATACAGGGGCTGTCTGCCTTGGTGTCTGCCTTGCAGTTCCAACAGATAACATCTAAATAGGTGCATACGCAATAAAATATGGGAGTGCTTTCTCATTTTGCGGCTGGTTGCAGGTCCTTTTTTATACAGGCTAATTATAGGTAATGAGGGTTCCTGCCTGTCTATAATCGGCCCGCGTAAAACTGTTTATCAAGATCATTTAAAGGGGTACTCAGAGAAAAAAAAATGTTTTCAAATCAACCAGTGCCAGATTTGTAAATGCCTTCTATTTAAAAACCTCAAGCCTCCCAGTACTTTTTCAGCTGCTGTATGTCCTGCAGGAAGCAGTGTGTTCTTTCCAGTCTAACATATTGCTTTCTGCTGCCACCTCTGTCTGCAACAGGAACTGTCTAGAGCAGGAGAGGTTTCTATAGGGATTTGCTACTACTCTTCACAGTTCCTGTTACGGACAGAGGTGGCAGCAGAGAGCACTAAGTAAAACTGGAAAGAATACACCACTATTTTTTAGCCCTTAAACCCTGTCTAAATATATATATAGTTTACCAAGATGAGAACTGGAATTGCTTTCTAAAAGTTTTTCTTAAAATATCCTGTTGTACAGTTTTTTTTTTTATCTGATCCTCCCTTTATATAAAGTCTTCTATGATTTGCCTTTAAATGAACCAGATCTTGTGCTTCAAAGGGCAGAGATGGCGGTGATAACTAATAAGCCCAGTTGACTGTAGGAAAGCTGGTAACAGCTGTTCATATAACACTGAAGTGTACTTAGCAGTTTCTTCTTTATCCTCTCATGAGGTCAAGGGGCGAAGGGTAACTGGATGAGCACTTTTAATGAGCAAGATGTGAACTAAGACATATTCTGTATCATTGTTCGGCTATGATACTGTCAGATCAAATCAATGCTCGGGTTTTGTACTTACTTTAAACTCCAGAGAGTATTGTACTTCAAGATTCTAAAATAATGAATTGGATTAGCCAATAGCAAAATTCAAATGTTGCTCCCACGTTGGTACAGAGTTAGAATTTTCCTTTGGAAGAATCTGAACATATTTCTTACAAATTGAAATGTGCCGTAGATGAAGGCTGAGGTACACTTTAATGATCAAATGCTTAGATGGTACAGCAATGTAACTCCTTAAAAAAAATTCACGAGTAGGTAATGTTTTAATAGCGATTGTGTTTAATTAGAAATTAAAAAAAGAAACAGGTTGTCCACCCAAATCTAACCACAGGATAGGGGACAAGTAAGAGATCACCGTGGGTCTGACCTACGTACCCCCTGAAGGTCTTTGTTATGAATACAGCCTTGGGTATGACGTGGGATTCTGGCTCTATTCATTTCTATAGAGCCACCGGAAAGAGCTGAGTACAGCACTCGGCTCTTTCTGGTGACTCCATTGGAAGGAATGGAGCCGCAGGTCACATGCCATACCCACGGATGTATTCATAACAAAGGAGCCGCGGACTGTTCTGGAGATCAGCATGGGGGTACAAAGGTCAGACCCCCGCAATCTTTTACTTGTCCCCATCCTGTGGGGTTAGTGTTGGGTGGAAAGCCTCTTTAAGGGTCCCATTCCTTTTATACTAAAGCTTCTCTAAAGTGTATGGCAGAATCCTGACTCAAGAAAGATGGTATTGGTGGAGAGAAAAGTCAGGCTGCTGGATTTTTGCTGCTCGACCATCTTGTTTTGGGAAGCATAAGCTGCCACCAGAGAAGTCTAGCTGTGGCTTCTCCCTAAAGTAAACACATTTATTGAGATAAAGACATGGAGAGAAAGAAGCTGCTGCACCTCACACCTATGGCTGACACTAATGCCTCTCGGCTACATTTAAAAACCAACACCAGGATGTTGGTATATAATTTGTTCAAAACATATTGCCTCATGTACCCGTGCAGGTCACCTGGCCCACATGAGTCCCTAAACTAAATCAACACTGTGTCGGTCAGCAACCGCCAACCCCGCACAGCGAGAGCAAGCAGGGAAGGGAGGCCACGGAATGGTCCTGCAAACCCACTGTCACAGGACCAAACCCCAAGGGCCCCCCCAAACCCAGCATACTCCGCCAGCGGAGAAAGTGGCCACCAAGCAAAACAAGTGTGAACAAGGTCTCACTGCTCGGTGCAGCTACTTCGGTGCAGGTACTTCGGTGAGCAGTGAGACCTTGTTCACACCTATGTTGCTTGGTAACCGCTTTCTCTGCCGGCGGCACCTGCTGGGTTTGGTCCTGTGACAGTGAGATTGCAGGGCCATTCCGTGGTCTCCATTCCCTGCTTTGGCTCGCTTTGCGGGGTTAGCGGTCGCTGACCGACACAGTGTTGATTTAGTGTAGGGACTCATGTGGGCCAGGGGACCTGCACGTGGTACATGAGGCAATATGGTTTGATCAAATTCTATACCAACATCCTGGCGTTGGTTTTTAAATGTAGCCGAGAGGCATTAGTGTCAGCCATAGGTGTGAGGTGCAGCAGCTCCTTTCTCTCTCCATGTCCACATTTATTGAGACATACACGTGTATGGGGAAATTTACTTGTCCAACAATTATTGAAAGTGTGTGCCCAGATTTAGTCTTGCCATGTAAGTACAGGTTTTTAACACACCAGGGGATACGATGTCTGATCCTTCCACCTAAATTAGCAATTCTTACATGTTCATGATTAAAAAATTTTTGGATAGATAAGTCAGTTGTAGACCCTGTCTTCGTTTTAGGGTGATATTTTACTTGTCCTTGTACCACAATCCTGCCACCATGCCACCCACTCTACAGATCCACTTACCAAATTGTATCTCTAAAGTGGTGAATCTGATTTATTGGATGTAGTGGTAGCACATGGAGTGGTAACACAATATGGCTGATAACGCTTTCTAATGGATAAGTAAAACTACTAATTTACCACCCTTCTCCCTTGGCTCTAACCTTAACTTTAGCCTTGTCTCCTGATTTGCCTGTGTTGCCTGTTACTTGTAGCCCAGCTTATTAGTTTTGACTCCTTGTCTTCTGATTATGACTTCTGTTATCCTTTTGTTTGTTGACTTCTCTTCCAGTGGCAACCCCTGTAATCTTTCCTGAGCACACCTCCTTCTGTTCCAAATGTTCCTAGCAGAGTATCCACCTCCAATCAGTAACTACACCAGAGACTTCATCCATGTGTTGACAAAGTCCCATGCTTTCTTATTAGGTCTTTAAATGCTCTAAGAAGGTGAATGTTCTTTCTCTTTATTTTTGACATTTATGTTTGTGCTGTCTTGACTACATATGAATTGTTGGGTCCTACTATATTTGGGGCTTATTACCAATTCAATGGGCCATATATATGTGCCTAGTAGTGTTTTGCTTTTAATATTTTCAGCCAGTAACCTTTTCCATTGTAAAGATATTCTTTTTAGGCTATGTTTACACTACATATTTTTTATGACCAGAATGGCTATTGTTGCCGATTACGGCCGTTCCTGTCATAAAAAAAAAATTGAAACCAATGCAAACAACGGCCGTTGTTATATACGGACGTGGAAATAATTGGCCTGTCAATTATTTCCGGCATTGTTTCCAAACATCATCTGAAAATAATTGGCAGTTCACACACAGTGTGGCTGTCTTGTGGCCATAGTGTGACTAATGGTCCATTTAGACGGAGCAATAAATTGTTCAATCGATCGTTTAACGATTTTACAGCAATGATTTGGCTTTTTTGCCGATCAGCATTTAGATGAAGCGATAGATCGTGTGAAAAAATCATTTTTACGATTCCAGACTGACCACTAAGCCGTCAAGTGTAGTCATAATTGTATAACTGCAAGTGGTGGTCAGGAGCGCTTAAACATTTGCAGAACTGGGAGGCCTGCTTGGCCACCTGTTGCTACAAATTATGACAGTTAAGGGGGCCCAGTGTATTGCAGGAGCGGGCAACAGGGCCCCCTGATGCAGCAGGCCCCAAAGCAGCTGCTATGACTGCTACAGTGTTGGTTACGCCCCTGATCCAAGCCTCTATTTTCGGGAAAGTAATGATAAGAATTAAATGCATTATTTCTTATTTCTAGAATTACAAGTACTATTACATACTGGTTTTCTAGAAGCTTTAGCCGCATCTAGTGGTTCATTAAAGTTTTGTTTTTGTTTTTTTTCGAATTTAGTGCTTCATTTTTCCGATAAAGGTTTATTCCCCTGATGTAACTGCATTGATAATGAAGAGCTTATGGTAGACTGACAGGCTACTGAAATTGTAATGTCTTCAACCCAAAAAGTTTTTAGAGACTTCTCATGTTCCCCTTAGTGTCAAGTTAATCCTGATAAGCGTCAGCAGTTCCAAATGTGGTGTGGTTTCTGCAATAAAATGATTTACTACACTTACCTTCCTGCATTCCGACAGTCTTTTATGTCTGGGAACTGGATCTCCCACTACTCAGTGTCAACTCTTGTAACTGTACGGTTAACATCAGATGTTTTATTTGTTAACTTAATGCATTAACTTCCTTTGACTAGGATCAAAGTGATCATCCAGGGCGATTGTGAGCATAAGGACTAGAAGATTTACTTCATTTAATTTATATTTTATTATAAACTTTATACGAGTTACAAAAACAATGAACATCTATTTACTTGGTGCCATTGAGTCCTTAACAAAACTTAACAAAAAGCAATCTAAACTCTGATATGTGTTTGTATGAATATATTTATCTACCTGTCCTCCCCCTGGCCTGTGACCCATGGTCTGTAGGTTCTCATTGTTGAACCAATGCCTAGGCCTATGTGATAAATGCTGGAATCCTGCAATCAAGTTGTATGGTGTCTCTGTTCTTTCCAGTGTGTCAGTTTTGATTGATCCCAATATTGGTCACAAGGCTGTACCATATCACTATGGTAAATGGTGGTGGTGGGGTATCTCTGATCCATAGCTTGAGATTACAGAGACCTCTTTTGACGGACGGTGTTATACTGCCACATACCGATGTATCGGCTGCAGGAACATTATCTTTTTACAACTGAATTGCGGGCACTGATGGGTTTGACTGTAATTCAATTAACCAAGGACTACAATGTACAATGTTGATTTCATTGCAATAAGCGTCCGTTAATTTCTGGAAAAAAAAAAAAGTTGTGGGAACACAGCCATAGACTGCAGTGTGAAGTATTTAAATGTAGTTCCCAGATAATGGAAGCAAAGGAAATGCTGTGTATGGATGCAACTATTATAACTTAATGTGGATAACAAAGTAACGCTTATATTATCAGCTTCATTTTAGGAACATGCTTATGGTCCAACAGAAGGACAGTGTTAATTAACACCATATACACTTAATAGTAGATCATCTTCTTCCTTCCAGGGTTTGGCAGAGAGAGCCTTGGAGTATACTTTATCAGTTATTAACATTGCAGCTGTAATTACTTTCACGTTTTATAGCCGCTGTGGTTAATACCCTATTATAACTTGTCAGTCTATAGAATGAAGCATATTATAAGAAAATGAATGACCCATAGGAGGAGACCCTGAAGGTGCTATAAAGTGCCTATGGCTACTCTCCATAAGAGTGCAAAGACTTCCAATGATCGCCAAGACCTTTAGACCAATTAGTGTCTTTCTAATAAATTGCTAAAGAAAGGGAAGTAAATAACAGATTAGATTCTCTAACGGTAGAACATGGACCCTGGGGGTATGTGACATGTCTCTAGAGGGTACGTACTTGCATTGACCTAAGAAAGTACCTTTAGGCTATGTTCGCACAATGTAGAAACAAAAGCCATTCTGCGTGAAAGGCTGTTGTTTAACACTACCTACGGCTGAAATTAACCCTTTGAGGACCCGGCCCAAAATGACCCAGTGGACCGCACAAATTTTGATCTTTGCGCTTTAGTTTTTCCCTCCTCCCCTTCTAAGAGCTCCAGCAATTTCAGTTTTCTATCTACAGGCTGTATAAGGGCTGTTTTTTTACAGGAATAGTTGTACTTTGTAATGGCGTCTTTCATTCTACCATAACATGTATGACGGAATCCCAAATATATTATTTATGAAAATATAAATAGGTGAAATCATAAAAAAGAATGCAATATGGTAACGTTTGGGGGGTTCCTGTGTCTACGTAATGCACTATATGGTAAAAGCAACATGGTACCATTATTCTATAGGTCAGTCCGAACACAACCACATGCAGGTTACACAGATTCTCTAATGTTATATATATATATTTTTTTTTTTATGAAATCCTTTTTTTTTGCCAATTCATTATTAATAAAATGGGCCTATTGTGACACTTATAGCGGTTTTATTTTTTTACCTATGGGGCTGTATGGGGTGTCATTTTTTCCGCCATAATCTCTTGTTTTAATAATACTATATTTGTGAAGATCGGACGTTTTGATCACTTTTTATTAATTTATTTTTTTATATAATGTAACATCAAATCGGTAATCCGTGCACTTTTTCCCTCTTTTCGTGTACGCCGTTCGCCGATCACAATGACGCTTGTTATATTTTAATAGGTCGGACAATTACGCACGCTACGGTATATTATATGTTTATTTATTTATTTATTTTTATATGTTTTATTTATATAATGGGATAAGGGGGGTGATTTCAACTTTTATTGGGGGAGGGGCTTTGGGGCAGTGTATTGGTGTTTTTAACTTTTTTTTTTACACATTAGAAGTCCCTTTGGGGGACTTTTACATACAATAATGTGATTGTACACACTGATTACTGCTATGCCATAGGCATAGCATTGATCAGTGTTATCGGCGATCTGCTGATTGAGCCTGCCTGTGCAGGCTCAGTGTAGCAGATCGCCGATCGGACCGCACGGGGCAGGTGAGAGACCTCCGGCAGTCCGATACAGCGATCAGGACCCCCGCAATCACACTGCGACATTTAAGGGGATGATGGCACGCAGCAGCGCGATCGCTGCATCGTGTCATTACCAGTGAGGTCCCGGCTGCTCACTGCAGCTGGCCCCCACCTGCTATGAAGCGCGCTCCGCTCCGGAGTGCTCTTCATAGCGGGAGAACCACCCAGGATGTACAGTTACGTCATGGGTCGTCTGGTGACAGACTTCCATGACGTAACCCTACGTCCAGGGTCGTCTAAGGGTTAATGATCATGTTCATTAATTCTGGCCGTAGGTAGGGTTAAACAATGGACGTTCATGTGGAACAGTCATTGTTTATATAGCTTGCGATCATAGCCCTAATGTGAATAACAGTTTAACATTCATTGTTTCGCTTACTATACACAATCACACAGCTCATATAGATATATGATTACAGTACAGTTACATCCAGTGACTCACAGGTGTCATTTTCTCAGAGTCATTCACTTTTCCTTCTAGGCCTAGACAGCCAGGATGATTTTTCCCAGACATAACTTGCCTCATAACATCTTAGGCTCTGCACAGTAATAATGCCCCCTTTGGTATCGCACATAATAAAATTGGTAGGTGAGTCAGGGGGAGCCCTCAGTAGCTAATTTCCCACCATAGGTAGATTCCCCCACAGCAGCTAGTCTTTCCCATTAGATACGTGTCCCCATTGTTTTCCCAATAAAATTCAATGTAAAATGTATTTTCCCCCAATAGCCAGGTCCGCAATAGGCAATTTCCCCTATTAGCTAGGTTCCCTATTCAGGTAGTCTCCTAAAAACAGCTGGGTTCCTCCATAGACACTTTTCACCCATTATCAAGGCCACCCTGTTGGTAATTTCATCCAGTGGCCAGGTCCCCCTATTGAATGATGTCACCATCTCTGAGTAGTCTCTACAGAGTACATCACCATCTACCTGTCATATACACAGAAACATATATATTCTTATTGGGGCATTTAGGCATAGTGAAGTGTGATTACAGAATGCTGCCTTGTAATGAATGAATGCAGCAGGTGCTGCACCCTCACTTATTGTGCAAAAGTCTTTAGTGAAATGTGCTTTTCTGTGACAGGTTTGGGTGGGGAACTGGCAGGAGTGCTGGAGGGGAGTAGGCAGGGCAGGAAGACTGTGATGAACAGCTGAGGAAAAACAATGCACTCTGGGACCTGTAGTACTGAGCAACTGCTCAACCAGGAAGTACAATCCTAAAACGCCTGAAAAACAAAAAGTCCCACAAACTAATGGATTTGTGGCACCAGAACTGGGGCAGACAGGTAAGCCAGGGCTGTTTTAATACATTGGTGGGCCCCCCCTTCCCTTTTTGGCTAGCACAACACCATTGCACAACACCATTGCACAACACCATGACCACTATCACTACAGACCCTATAACAGAGTGCAGTTACATCCATTTACTCACAGGGGGCATCTTCTCTGATCAGAGTCTTTTACCTTTTCTTTCTCTCCAGTGTGGGCCATCTTGAAGTCTTCCCCCAGCTGTAAATCCTCTCTCCAGAATCTGCCAGAGAAACATTTTAGGCTCCAACACAAACAGTAGTTACCCCTCTGTGCCCCTATATAGTAGTTATCCCCCATAGACCCCATTGTGCAGCCCCCAGTAGTATATAGACCCCTGTGTGCTCCCCCAGTAGTATAGAGCCCCCCTGTGTGCTGCCTCCAGTAGTATATATAGACCCCTGTGTGCTCCCCCCAGTAGTATATAGACCCCTGTGTGCTCTTCCAGTAGTATATAGCCCCTCTGTGCACTCCCCCAGTAGTATATAGCCCCCGTGTGCTCCCCCAGTAGTATATAGCCCCCTTTGCGTTCCCCCAGTGGTATATAGCCCCTGTGCGCTCCTCCACTTGTATATAGCCCCTGTGCACTCCCCCACTTATATGCAGCCCCCCTGTGTGCTCCCCCACTTGTATATAGCCCGCCTGTGCACTCCCACACTTGTATACAGCCCCCCATGTGCTCCCCCACTTGTATACACCCCCCATGTGCTCCCCCACTTGTATACAGCCCCCTGTGCGCTCCCCCACTTGTATACAGTCCCCCTGTGCACTACCCACCTTGTATACAGCCCCCCTGTGCGCTCCCAAGAGACGCTGTCAGGGAGGGAGCTGATGGCGGTTCTGTCAGTGCTGCTGCAGGTAACTTTGAGTGCTCCTTTTGAGCACGGGGGGCCCTGCAGGGGGTGCCATTGGGAGGGGTAAGTAGATTAGTTACTTACCCATCCCGATGGTGCCCCCCCTGACAAACTGACTGCCAGCACCCTGTGCGACCACACTGTTCGCACATTGCAATGCCCGGCCTGCTCGGGGGGCCCTTTAAGCAGTGGGCCCGGTGCACAGGCACCATTTGCCCTATGGTTAAAGTGGCCCTGAGGTAAACGATGCTATATGCTTCTGCAGCATGTTTGTTTTTAACCTGATCTTGGAGTACCCCTTTAAATAGAATTTTCACATTAACAGGTTTCATTTAAATTAAAAACTGCCACATACCAATATGATAATATTAAAAGGCAGCGTGCCTTCATTGTGTGTGCCAAGATTCACTTGTGCAATGTGGTAAACACATGTTATCGAGAGGAACACAAAGGCTTTAAACAAATTTAGCTGCATGTATTCCCCCCCCTGCTATGTATTTATAAAAATCGCAAACTATCCTTCCAGTATTAAATATAGTATTACATTTATGGTAGATAGAAAAACAACCGGCTATATTTAATAGAGGCCGTAAAAATACATGCAGCTCGTATTGAACCAATTTGATGGTATTTTTACAAGACGTCTTGACAAAAATCTAGACAAGGGCTCTTGATATGTTGATTTAACAGATGTCCTATCATTATAAGACCGTTCTGCAAGCTTCAGCTCCATTTTCTTCCTGTCTGGATTCATAGTTTAATTCAATAAAAAGGAGCACAGGAAAGTATAAAACCGGATCACTGTTAAAACATTCTAAAAGACCAACAAAAAAAGAGAAAAAGAAAAAACCCTTAAAACATCATGGGTTTTAACCCGACTGTACTTTAGGCTATATATATTTTGTGAGTTATTTAATGAGCTATTTCTGTTCATTTTATACTGTAGGAAAGCAGGCCTAATACCAAAAGCCCCCTAGAGCCATTTATTCATCCACATGAGGACAGCCAGCTTCATTAAACTCTAAAAACTGAAACAAGAAAGACACAAATGGTCACAGTTGTTACAACCAATGAAATGAAAGATTATCATCTCTGAGAAGCGAAAATTAAATGTGTCAGCTCGGGCTCGGAATCGCTGTAAACTTCAGATGTTACATGACGTATGGGTTATCTGCAATTTGCTAGGGGCATTGTTAGCAAGCTATGCCTCTAGGGTAGGATCTTTTATCCAGGTCTCCAGCAGATGTGTGCTCTACACTGAATGAGTATTAGGCATACAGAACACCCCTGATATTAGAGCGCTGGAAATGGAGCCAAAACCCCGGTGACATATAGGAGGTATTAGGTCAGATGAGTTGCATTAAGTGGCAAGTGATAAATTCAAGATGACAATTCAAACCAGCAGTGCTTCTGGTGGTAATTAATTCCAGTGGTGCCGGAGGCATTGCTCCATTGATACGACTGGTGTGGCCAATGCTGAGCGGTTAATGGCAAAACATTACAGCGAGGATTAGGGGTCTGTACATTCTGGCAGGCTGAGGTCATCATGATTAGGAAATATTAGCACAAGCTTACTTCAACATAAACTGCACCTTGGAAAGTTGACTTTTATTTCATTCATAAAAAACAAATATGTCGAATGTTTTATTGAAAGTGAAATTAATTGTGTTGCGTTTATATGATTCATTATACGGAAAGCAATGCAGACACTGGGCAGTATATGTTAGAACTGGGGGATATGCCTTTAAGGGTAGTTTCAAGCATAGTGGGTTAAAAAAAAGAAAAGAAAAACACTGCAGTTGTAGTTTTTTCAGCTTTTTAAAGCACAGGCAGAAAAAAAATAAAAAAAAATAAAACTTAACGTTACACTTTAAGGCCATGTTCACACAACGTATGTTTTGCATAAAAACATATACATTTACAAAACATACATTGTATTTGAATGAATGTCCCTTAGCATGTGTCCCGGCCGGAGCATATACACTATGGGGGAGATTTATCAAACATGGTGTAAAGTGAAACTGGCTCAGTTGTCCCAACAACCAATCAGCTTCCACCTTTCATTTTCCAAAGAATTTGAGAGGAATGAAAGGTGGAATCTGATTGGTTGCCATGTTTGATAAATCTCCCCCATAGTAAACGCTCCAGCCGAGATTCCATCCAACCGCATTAAAAACTGACATGTCAGTTTTCTGCAGCTGCTATTCATTGAATAGTGACCGCACAGACATGTCAGTTCACACAATGGAGCGGCCGGCTCCTGCCGCACGCTCCATTGTGTGTAACGGTGAATAGGGATGATCTTCTCTGACACCGGCCGTTCTGTTACACGGCCGGGTCACCATGTGAACATGACCTAATACAGCCTTTAAAAATTAAAAAAAAAGAAAAAGAATGATATATATATATATATATATATATATATATATATATATATATATATATAAATTTGTTTATGTTTTTACTTTTATTTTTAGTTACATCCTTTTTAGGGAAGTTGAGAGGTAAGCAATCATTGCTACACCTTGGAAGATGGATCACGAGTAGAGATGAGTGAACCTACAGCATTAGGGAAATGAAGTGCTTTGCTGTGCTCGGCCATCGGATAGTCAACCCGCTGCCTTTTATTAGGCACCCTGAGCAGAATTCAAAGGTAGTTGGCGGACAAGTCGACGGCCGAGCATAGCAAATCGCTTTATTTCGCTAATACTATACATTCAATTCCGAATTACAAGCCTTTGGAAGCTGTAATGGCAACTATATCGGTTGCCACTCAACTTTTCTCTTAAACAAATGTTTCCCTAGGGCTGGGGGCTGCTAAGAATGAAGGTACTTTTCTACCTTCATCCTTAAAACCATAGTTGTTAAATCCTCTATTTTATTAACCCTTATCTATACCACGATTTACTGTTGAATTGTGGTGCTGATAACGGCATATAGAGAGGACTCACAACTCGAGCCCTCTATACCAGGCGGCTCCCAGCTGGAGTCAGCAGCTAGAGGCTGCCGGCTGCATCATGGAACAATCACTCGTGCCAGCTATTTAGATGTCACTGTCAAAACTGAGAGTGACATTTAAATGGCCATAAGATACCTTTATTGGTGTTCAGTGATAACGGATTGGCTCCCCCTCAGTCTACGAGGCCCCTGGGCTGTCTGATATTGGCAATTGTTTCAGCCTGTCTCCAGCAGGCAGAAATGATGGATCAATACAGTACATACAGTATGTGTCAAGGTAATGCTCATCGAAGTCCCATAGAAGGTCCTCAGAAGTGTGTAAAGAAAAAAAGTTTTTAAAAATATCAATAAATCATCTCATGATGACGAGGTGGGAGGTTCCCTGTTAGGGGGCTGGGGTGGGCCTGGGCTGAGAAGAGCAAAGGGAAGGTCCGCTAAAGGGGGCTGGACTTGGGTAGGGAAGGGCACTGGGAGGGCCAGCGTTAGGTGTCTGGGATGGGCCTGGAATTGAAAGGGTCTGCTTTAGGGCGCTGGGGCGGACCTGGGCAGGGAAGAGCACTGGGAGGTTCATCACTAGGGGTCTGAGGCGGGCCATGGCTGGGAAGGGAGCCTGGAAGGTCTATGTAAGGGGGCTAGGGTGGGCCTGGGCTGGGAAAGAAGATGAGAGGGGCAGGGAAGGGTGCCAGGAAGGGCTCAGGCGTAAAGTTTTAGGTAGTTAGGTTTTAGTGAATGAAAGGTAAATTAAGGGTTGGGATGGGTAATTGAGTTAGGGTGGAGGGGCTCCCTCAGGGTGCTAGCATGCCTTGGTGATCCAATGAGCTAAGCTGGTGAGAAAAGTACTCCTGACAGGGTACTCCAGGCCAGACTGAGCAAGGCCCTGGAAGAAAGGGCTGGTATTCTAGAAATATTCCAATATTTAGAAAACAATGGACATATGGTATCCGCAACACATCTATCACTCTCACTACATATATCAGTCAAAACAACACACCACACACACATTGCTATTCACCTGCTTTGTTGTTGTTGACTGATAATGTGAGAAAAAGGTCAGGGACACACAGAAAACACGGACTAGGAGAAGCCCTGACACTGCTCCGACCAACTGCCCCTGTCTTTTGGGGAACCCAACTCATTAATAGGCCAGCCCCAACCTGAAGACTGCAACTGCTCTGAAATCATTGCAAACACAAGACACAGACAAGACGAACGAAATACACAATAACAGAGGGATCAGCAAGCCAGGTTAATAACTATCAGGAAAAGAAGCACAAAGTCAGTGGTCAGAGGGATAGTCAGGAGAATGAGATCCAAGGTCTAGTAACAAGGTATCAGACAAGGTAAATAGCAAGAGGATAACTAACATAGACACTCCAAATGAAGGCTATAGCAGGCAACTAGCACATGGTGGGGGTAGTAGTTACATAGGGGCTGTCTCCCCAGAACGAAATTGGAGCAGGGACTTCAGACCCTCCTCCAGAACCAAATCTGACTGGCAGGAAAAACCTGTGAGTCAGGAATCAAGTGCAAGGTGATTAATGGCTCAGGCCAAGCATTGCAGCTGCTGCTGGCTCCTCACAGATGACCCTTGTAATTGGCAAGCAGGGGCTGGCAGGACATGAAGGACATGGGGCTGGCTAGATACAGGACAGGAATCTGACGCTGTCTCCTCTCCTGCATAGTGCTGTCTGAATTATACAGCTTTCTTTAGCCAATGACTTTCTGCATTATGAAGTGTAGGGAGAGTGCTGTGCTGGGGAAAAGTATTCATGGACTGGCCCACTTAGCACACTGGCCCATCTGGCATTTGCCGAATTGCCAGATGGGCAGTCCGGCTTTGGTGACACTACTGCATAGTGCTGCTTGAATGTTCATAAAGAGAGGCTGCGTAGATCAGTGCACTGAGAGCTGTAATTTTGTCCCCAGTGCACTGATTGGCCTAAATAACCTATTAATAATGCAGAGGATTTCAGGAAAACAGTGCTGGTGATGAAAGTAAGAACCTTCTTCCTCAGTACGTCTCCTCCCCTAGAGGAACATAACAGCTAGTTAGAGTCTCCTTTCTCATTAAAAGTCTAGCTTCCTGATTCTTTTTTGACAGATGAAGCTGATTAAGAAAAGCATCAGAAATGTTGCATATCGAACTGTCTCATCCTTTTTTTTTTTTTTTGGGTAGATGTCGAGGTATTGATAGCGAGTGCTGTCTGGGATTGACTTAGCTTGTTGCATTGTTTAGATAGAAACATAGAAACATAGAAGATTGACGGCAGAAAAAGACCACTGGGTCCATCTAGTCTGCCCTTTTAGTATTTTCTTTCTTATTATCTTAGGATAGATATATGTTTATCCCAGGCGTGTTTAAATTCTGTTATTGTAGATTTACCAACCACCTCTGCTGGAAGTTTGTTCCAGGTATCTACTACTCTTTCAGTAAAATAATATTTTCTCACATTGCTTCTGATCTTTCCCCCAACTAACCTCTCACTGTGTCCTCTTGTTCTTGAGCTCAGTTTTTTACTAAAAACACTTCCCTCCTGAACCTTATTTAGTCCTTTAACATACTTAAAGGTTTTAATCATGTCCCCCCTAGATAACCTGCAGACAACTTTAACAAATTTCAGTAAAATGTTTCCCTGAGTAAGGGTGGGTTCACAACTGCCATCCAAAAAGACGGCCGTTAAATGACCAAATAAAAACATTGTGGGAACATAGGCATATACTGCTATTATCTAAGGGCTCAGCGGCACTAGCGTTTTTCTTTGTTTCTAACGGATCCGTCTATATTAATTAAACGGATGAGCATAAACTGATGAGCAGACTGATGCAAACTGATTGCAAAATGTTCATCTTTTTTTATGGTCCGTTTGTATTTTGGCTTAAAAAAACTGACTTTTGTCCATCAGTTTGCATCCGTTTGCATCAGTCAGCATCTGTTTATCTATCAGTTTATTTTTATTCTTTGATTTCTTGCTGCTTCTGAGCATGCTCAGTGCAAAAACGGATGAAAAAAACGGATGTGAATGGAAATACCTTCCGTTTTGGATCCCTCCTCATTGATTACAATGAAAAAAAAACAAAAAACGGAAGTGCACTTTCTGTTCGTAATCCGTTTTTTTAAGCGGAAAGAAAAATACAGCAAACACTATTTTTTCTTCCGTTCAAAAAAACGGATCTTGAATGGATTGCATGCAAACGGAGCACAATTAGGGCAAACGGAGCACACTAATATATCATGGGAATCTATGGGGATTTTAACGGATCCGACAGTTTCCGTTTTGCTTACTCTAAAACGGAAAAGGTAGACGGAATGGTGCCGGATGGTCAAACGCTAATGTGAACGTAGCCTAAGCTGTAGCTTTTGGCGACATTTCAAAACCCAGAAGACACGTCAGACACCGGCTTACAAAGACGTGTGCAACACATTCACATCTTGCAATTTTACTCATCTCACTGGAAAAATGATGATTTTGGATTGATGATGATTCATTTGCCATTTTTGGATTGACACCCAAAGGCTCAAATTAAAAGAACGATAATCAGTCCTATACCACAGCATGATCACTATGTTATATATACATGAAGTACGGCTCAGACAGCAGCGTAAACAATGAGTGCAGCTATGTAGTGACATATGATGCGGCGGATCACTGGGGTATTGTACCTTTAAACACAGTTAATTAACTGCAATCATATCCATCCTTTATTGTGCAAAGCAAGATGTTGGAATATTAAGTAGTTACTTATCAATTTATCATCCTTCAAACGGCAATTTGTCTAATGGACGTTTTCTCCCTGCATCTAGTGCTTAGTTGTATATAATTGTCCCATTACTGCTCGCTCTACTCCCACATGCAGCTTGTTTAAATGTCATTCCAGGCTGCAGGTTTTCAGTCTCTCGATTTCCTTCGAAACCTTATTCAACCTGCACTCAGACATCATGATAGTGCTGCCTTAGCCCAGCATTCCCGAGCACCACCGGGGAATTCACATTTAGGCATCACCGATCGTTGACCTGGCTATTGTTGTTTGTGATACTTACTGGTAAACTTTACCAATCAATACAACATCAGCCCGCGAGGCTCCGGGGAATGAAAACATGAAGCAGTGCACTTAATCTTCAAGCCATCTTATGCTCCCTGCTCTGCAGCTAAACTGGGTAGTTGGCCTACTTGATGCAGCATTATTGCTGCAGAGGTCAGATGTGAGCTGGCTTGGCAAGTCCTGATGAATGACTGTTTGTGATAAAGCACCTCTTCCGTCCAGCAAGAGACATTTAATAATGATAGACCATAACTGCGCACACAAAAAGCCTTGTAGCTTGTTTGTGAGCCTTTTATATCGTTTTCTATAGAATCCGGGATATTGCTAAAGTCTAATTCTGGGAGATCTTCCTGTGGCTATAAGGCAGTGAAAGTAGTGAAATTTGCATGGTAGAAAAGGCTCCCGTCAGGGCCCGGCGGTGCTGATAGCTGTTTTGGAATTGCGCTCAGCTTCATTGTAACGCTGTCTAATAACATAACTATGACAAATGAAGCCAAAAGAGCATGTTGGTGGAGGAAGCAAATCTAAGGAAACCCATTGCTGCATAGACGTCACACATGAGATCTTTTACTTATAGGATGGGGGAAATCTGAGGTGTTGGTCAAGGAGGTTAAGGGTGTAGCGTTTTTCTAGCCTCCACAAAACCAGAAAAACATCAATTCAGCACATGGCATTTTTAAAATAATGTGTTTGGTTTCTCTTGCATTTTTTCTGGTGCTTTTGCATGTCTGTGTGTTTTTGCCATGGTGTTTTTGCTGGCGTCTTTCCAAGATTTCAAGGCAGTGTGACGTTATTTAGGATTACAAAAAAAAACAGCTGCTGTCTTGCATAACAGCACCACCCCTGTCCTCAGGTTGCGTGTGGCATTACAATGCTTCTCCATTCACTTCAATGGAACTAAGCTGTTAACCCACACCCAAACTGAGGACGTGGGGCTGTTACCCATCAATTTACATTAGCAAAGCCAAGTTGGACCCCATAGCAAAATTTGGAATTGATCCCAATCCACACTGACTCATTTTAGCAGAATGATCTCATGCGTATTCTGCTGATTCTCTCCTGGGCTATATTAAAGAAGACCTGTCACTCCAGCTGCCGGGGTGAAGGCCGCGCCACCCCCTGCTGGAGCACCTTATACTTACCCCTACCATGAAGTCCTGGTCCCTGACCCCGTCCCACCGCCGAGATATCCCCATCGGAAGCCGTGCGCGCGCTTACCAGAGATGAGTCCGATGCCCATAGAGAGTTCTCTATGGGGGTTGGACTAATCTCTAGTGAGCGCGCGCAAAGCTTCCGATGGGGATTTCACGGCGGTGGGACGGGGGGACGGGACAGGGACTTTGTGGAAGCGGTAAGTATAAGGTGCTCCAGCTCCCGGGGTGACAGGTCTCCTTTAAAGCTAATGTACATCATTTAACATGAACAGATTGGCGCTGACATGGGAATGCCGCAGTCCTTGTTTTGAACCACCGCCCAGTCTATTCCCAAGCACCAACAGGGCATAAAGCACTGGGGGCAGGCTCGCTGGCCCCCATTGTGATAAAACCCCCTCCCCTCTGGGACGTGGCTCCATTAGAATTAGGGGAGGGGGGGGGAATATAACATTGGGCCTTTTGAAACCTATGCATCATCAGACATCAGGAGACAGTCTCAAATATATAGTTTATATATAGTTTAACTTGTTGTACCGTACAAATAATTTCCTGGGTGTTACAAAAGTAAAATTATGTTGCAAAATCATGTTGCTCATCCAAGATCATGTTGCACATCCATGATAATTTTACTTTCGTATAATCATGTTGCTCAATTATATAATTTTTAGGGTATCAATAACATCTACTAAAGTGGTCATGTTTTTTAATCCTGGATAACCCTGTCAAGCAATGAATGTCATTACAATTTAAAAAATTTAGATTGCTCAGTTAAATATACTTACTTCATACTGGTATACTGCTCATGCAACCCATAGCATGAAATAAAATCAGTCCCAATGCACTTTGCGTTTTTTTTAAGTAACACTTCTATTTCCTTGATGTCTAATATATTGATTAATATGAACAAGAAAAATAGTCTTATTTAAAGAGAATCCAATGATGTGCTTAAAAGCGGTATAACTGTCAAGCAAGCAGACACATAAAGCAATGGCATTTGTGAAGTATACTGTACCTGTTGTGACAGGAATAACAAATTAATTGGGTCTATAGCAGGTTCTTTGTAAAGGTGAAGTAAACATGCTTGACTGTATATTTTTCACCATCAGTTAAGGCTCAATTGGTTCTAAAAATAAACAGAAGATACTGAACAGCATTAATAGATTGTGACACCTAAGCTTTATGTTGTCACTCCGCTATAAATGAATCATAACTCTGGGCTACTCCAAGGAATTACTACATTTGAAAAAAAAAAAAAAAAAAAAAAAATTTTGCTTGTCGTGATATGCTAGCCTTCCAGTAATAGTGTGATATTGGGAGAGAGTCCAGTGTGAACATGACTTCATATTGCACAGCTAGAGGACACCCTCCGTCATCCATTCAGACTTCTTGGATTGTGCTCTAAGCTGTAATGTAGTTGGACATGGAGAGTACTCACTTGTAAAGTTAACCCTTTACATTTCCATTGATTTTTTTTTTTTTTGTCTTGGTTGGTTGAACACAATTACGAAAAGACAATAGAACATGAGGATGGTCGGCCCTTAGGACGACATAATAAAGTACTGTATTTGATACAACAGGTCATACAGAAGGACACACAGACTATAATGCAATGCACTTAAGGGTTTAAAGATAGCCAGAGCAGTTCCAGATGGATTGGGTGTAATATAGTCTATGCAGATACATGTGTAAACTGTGAAAGAGCAGCAGTGGTTGGGTTGAAAAACGTTCTTTCCTTCATGAGCATCAGTGTCAAATGGGCCTAGGGTGCTTGTGCCTTAGGCCTGCAACGCCTCTCCTCCTTCTACCTCCCATTTTTGTGTCCGTTAAAAAAAACTGTGATCTGTTTTTTTTTTTTTTAATAATGGAAGACAATGGAAAAACGGATAAAAATAGATGCACATAAATGCATCTGTTTTTTCCATCCGTTTTTCATCCGGATTTTAAAAAACGGACTGCAAAAATGTAGTGTGAACACGGCCTAATACATAATTGAAGCTTTAGTAGGGGATTTGTCCTCAAATGAAAGGGAGGAGCAATGAATGTGATTGGATAGGCTGATCCCTTAAGCAAGGATGGGGAACGTTTGGCCCTACAGCTGTTGCAAAACTACAGCTCCCATTGTTCCTGGACAGCCAGAGCTTTTGCTTTGGTTGTCCAGGCATGATGGGAACTGTAGTTTTGCAACAGCTGGAGGTTGAAGATTCCACATATCTGCCATTAACCTTTCTATTTCTGTACAGAATCAGCTGTCAGGATGATTGGCTGTCCTCTGGCTGTCGCTTGTGATTTCATGGTGGAAACATTGAGATTACCCGCTCATCCTCATTGTGGCCATAGACAGATAAAGAGGGAGTGGCCGATGGGCGCAGAGAAGACAATACCATAATACTGTATTTTTCTTTATGAAATGATTTATCGTCAGGCTCATTATTGCATTGTAGAACATCCAGATTAAAGCTGAGGAATCTTCATCTTACTGTTTACAGTTGCTTTCTGCCACGCTGTAAATTCATATAATTGTTTTCTCCTAGCTTTGTCTTTGGGGTCTTATCATCCCATTACACATCCAAATCAGTTTGTGAGATTGCATTTGCAATTTTAAATAGACGACATCTTCTATAACTCTGAGCGCGCATTCATGCCCGAGAATTAATCAGTGACAGCTAAGAGGCGATGCATTTAGAATCAATTTTATTAGTAGAATTGGCAATAGATCAATTTAACTTTATAGTCTATGCTTGGAATCAATTTCAGTTTTGAAGTTCAGACTGGATTTGTTTGAAAGATCAGCCATCATTTAGCTATTACTCATTACTCTTTTGTAGATTGATTCATTATCTTCCACCCTGTGGAACCATTACAGTTCTTTTTACGACTGGAGTTTAACTTACAGGGAGATATTCATGTAACATCAAATTGAAGCAAGAGAAACAATTTGCTGATTGCTTTAGGGGATTTATGGGTTTTCACTAAAGCAATTATGTGACACTGTTTACTTTAGTGATTTATTTTGAAGGTGTGACCGAACATTGCATTTAGATACTGGTATCAGAAGGGCCGAAGAACAACAGATCCTAATGGACAGGCAAACTCATAAGCTGACCAATACATAGGATAATTGCTTGCCTTCCCTCCACCCATTATTCTCAGTCTTTACCATACTTTCAAACTGTCCCGATACCGGGATAAAGGCCTATGGTCCATGTTGTAGTTGGATGTTGGTTGAATGGTGTAGCTATGAGATTTGAGGTATTATAGTTAATTAAACAATCGAACTAATGTTTAATCTATAATACTGGGAAAGTTTTTGTCAATATTGTTTTTGTTTATTAGTATAAGTAGAGATTTATAAAACATAGAACTCTTGGTTGCGGCCAGTTCACAGGGAGCAAAAGCGGCAAAACTCTCAATCGGGGAATCCCGCCTGCCTCAGTGTGACACTTTTTCTCTATGGGACGGCTTGCACGCCTTCGCTCTCCGCTGTGGTTTTCTCACAGATTCAACATATTTTTCAAACAATATGATGATATTGAAGAGTAACTGTCATTTAAATGTCAGTTTTCAGGAATCAATAAGTATGAATAGTCCCAGCTCCCCCTTGTCTATTCCTGCAATCCAAATCCTAACTCCCTCTGCTTGCTCGACTGTGTTACCTAACCTCTGGCTTTGACTTTTGACTACCCGATTGTTACTTGTTTTGTACTGCGCTGCCCGTTTGGTTTTGACCCTGCCTGTTTGACTATCCTATATTGTGTTTGTCCATCTATCTTGTTCTGTGTTTCACGTACTCAGAATAGGGAACTTCTTTGTGGTTGTCCATGGCCGCCTATGGCCGATTGAGGTAAGTAGGTAGGGACAGAGGGTGGGTTCAGACCTAGGGCCAACTGTTATGTCTTGTCCCATCCTGACACTGATCTTTTGATTCCCTCTTCGAACATCTTTCTCATGCGTCAGAGCTGGTGGTTGTACATGCTTAATAGCTCAACCAATAAGAACCTGCACCTTTTTCCCCCAACAATGGCCACACTAGGTGGTCACATTTTAAAGGCAATATCCAGACATGGGAGCATTTTAAAAAATATTGTTCCCTTTTTTTTAGTTCTCCTAAAGAGCCTTTCTCTCTTGTACTATCCCAAATAGAAATTGAAGGCACATTTGTTATGACCAGTAAAGCAACATGAGGAATATACATGAAGTCAGGAGGTCATGTAATGGCAGAATTGGCCAGCAAGCGTTGTCAGTTCAGTCCAAAGGTCCAATAATCAAAAGGGTTTTGCCGAATCAGAAAGCAGAGGGGTAAATAAGGAACTAAGAAAAAAATACACAGCAGCCCAGCGTAGATACGGGGAATGCTAGTAATGCCAGAAACAACATTCACAAGCGCCTGTGCACAGCAGATATCTGTTTAAATAGCCTGGGTTGAGAGAGCATGCAGTACTGAGGCTTGGTGTGATTGGCTAGTCAGCCCCACTCCTAGCAAGTCTAATAGCCAGAGCAACTGGGCAACATGCACTGCAGGAGAGGAGCTGCAGACAATGTGTAGTGAGTATCTGTCTCATTGTCTTAGTGGAGACAAGCTGCACAGAATAGCTTCCACTCAAGTTAACTTATGCATTATAACTAGAGATGAGTGAGTAGTATTTGATCGAGTAGCTGTTCCATCGAATACACTAATTAAAAATACTCATTTTCAATCGAGCATACGACCAAAAACACAGTAAAAATTTGTTTCTTCTCAATAACTATGCAGGAGGGGGGCGTCTACATTCATTGGATGGCTTACTCATGTGACCTCCAGAGTATAAGAACTTGGCTTTTCCTGCTTGTCAATAGATGGCATCTTAAAGGTAATCCTCAAAATGTAAAGAGACAGCATCCAAAAATAGTGAAAAAAACGTGTAGCTTTATTCACCAAGCCATGCAACGTTTCAGCTGTATCTCAGCCTTTCTCAAGCATAAGTGACAAGTGCCAAAGGGTAGTCTTTATATACACACGTGAATTATATACAGTGTAATTTAGCAATCAATTCATAATCAACATAATAAGCATATCCACAGCAATCAAAAAAACATCAGAGGGGATATATAATCCAAAACTCATAAGTAACGTGATCCTCATACAAAATAATCAAAATACATGTATAAATAAGTGAACATATGCACACCAGAAGTGTTACAGTGTTAATAGTACAGTGTCGATATAATTAAAAAGATAATTACCAGCCCTGCCACCAAACGGAGATGGCGTCCTGCATCGTGTAACCGGTCAGTGTACAATGGGCATGCGCTGGCGTGTATCAGAAGCTGCGTAACGCGTCACTGCGTCCGCGCATGCGCAGTGTCACAAAACCGAAGGTGGAAGACATTTTGGAAAAGGGCAATATTGCCCAAAAGCTCTAAACCTTCAAGAGGTTGAAAAGAGATTATTTGGTCATCACAGTATAATATTATACTGTTAATCGGCTGTAAATACATGCCAGAGGCGGGCTCATGACTCGTATGCCAAACCGTGCCGTGTGAACGGACTCATGGCATGACCTAAGAACCGCGCCGTGTTAATGGACTCATCACACTATGGAGGGACCATCGAATAAATTCGCAAAATGCTGAATCTGGGGCATTGGTTCAGTGGGCAAACACCGCTGGAAAAGCAATGACGGACACTTTGCCGCTGCTTAGCCCCTCATTCGTAACTCCACCACTACATGCAGGGACCCACAACATAGTCATGGGGCAACCGCAGCAGGGGTGTTACTCAACCCTGGCCGCCGACATTTTGAGGATTGCTATCGGACTTGATCCAGTCTGGTGAGGCGTGCATCTGTTACCTTACATTGATCTTTTTTACTTTGTGCTGTTGGACTCTGTTGTTTGATTTGGCATCTTAAAGGTAGTCAGGAAGAGAGATTAGAGCAGGGACAGTGAGTATTTAGCGGATTGAAGACAAGCAAGACCCCAAAAGCCCTTTTTAGGGCTACAACTATACTCGGCAAAGCATTTATCTGCTGATAATCGGCAAACCCACTGGCTACCAGCACATCAGTTTATTCTTGCAGGCAGGCAGGCAGCTGTTGCTCACACTGAAGGATAGGATGCAGTCTATTCACTTCCTCCTTCAGTTTATGTGTTGCAGGTAGTTCAGTGGATAGAGTAGGGACAGTGAGGATTTTAGAAGATTGTAGGCAGGAGACCATAAAAGCCCTTATCAGGGCTACTACACAGCACAGAAAGCATATAGCTGCTTCTTCCATTAGGAGTGCATAGACTGTCTAGCAGCATATCAGATAGTGAAACAGACAGGCAGCCACGCAGCTTATAACTATCTTGCATAGACTTGTGTCAGACAATTTTGTCCTACATGTAAATGGATAAACTCCACAGACTCTTCAGCTTTCCACAGGGCTGTGGAATGCTAAAAGCAGCAGACCATGTGGTTTTCAAAGCCATACACAGGACAACAGTAATATGCAAAATGCCGGATTGAGTCCCTGAACATTCACATTGAATAGCCTGATTTGCAGTCAATGATTGTTAAGAGCCATGATTAAGGACCTTTGAGGTCCGAAACGTGTCGGCGAATTTTAAAAGGATGAAATAATATTTATAAAGTTTTATTCAAAAGCTGAAGAATCTGTGGAGTCTATCCATTTACATGTATACTTACCTTGGAGTCCAAAGGAAGCTCTTTGTGCTTGCTAACAAAGTAACATATCGTGGGACTAAAATTATACTAACCTGAGGTGCCAACTTCTGCTTTATTTGCTTTTTTCCTATTTTGTCCTAGTTAGAATTTCTCACAGTGCCATAAAACAATTGGCACCTGTCGCCTGTTGGCACACGTAAATGTTGAGATATAGTATATACGCCTGTGTAGGCATACTTGAACCAATAAAAATAAGTCTTTTTTTTGCGCTCTGTGCCTCATTGAAATCAGTAAAACACCTGGCACCTGTTGCCATATATTGTGCTTGGAGTGTATTGTTGAGAGGCTGTGATTGTTGGGTAATACTGTGCCTTGGGCGTGTTAGATGCACCCAGGCATGCTTCCTTTGCTGTCCCAGTTGCATTCCAGAGGCATGTGCATCAATTTGTGAGGTGTTATTGTGGACTTGGAAACCACGAAACTAGCATTTTTCTACCATAGACTTAAATGGGGTTTGGTATTCGATCGAATAGTCGTGCATCGAATTTTAAGCTTTCGAATATTTCACTACTCACTCATCTCTAATTATAACATCATTGATTTCTGTAGGCTATAATGTAATCATTCATTGCTCCTATGGTGGTGCTGCAGGCAGGGGAATCCAACAAGTGCTTCTGTATTCTTCCACAAATGACAAGGAATCACTGGAGTGCTAGTGCTAGCCTAGACACAGTTATCTGCTTATCTTTGGAGGATTCATTTTAGACAACCCCTTTAAGAATGAAAAGCAAAACAATATTTCCTAATTATAATGGACAATAATAGATGCAACTTCCCTGTGTAGAAGGAATATGATGTAGCCTGGAGTAAAAAAAAAAAAAAAAAGAAAAGCTAAATGACAGACAGTGAATAATTCCGGCTACATTACATTGTCACATTTATATGGTGTCTGCTTACAGGAATCTTCAATGCCTCCAAAACATTGTGTTTTTGTAAATGAGCTAAAGGAAATGTCAGCTGCTATCATTGTTTGTGGGCTCTGTCTTAGCTGACAGCTGCATGATAAACTTCCTGTGCAGCAGATTGAGAGCTGAGAGTTTCATCAATACCCGTGACTCTGATAGCTTCATGTCAGCAGTCATGTTAATAGCCTTTTATTATACCAGAGACCTTTTTTACAAAACACAGCAATGCCTGAAATTTAAGTATGCATTGTGTTTTGCTGTTGCCTTTTTTTTTTTTTTCTCTCTGTTACGGTTATTCTTCTGCATGTTATTTTATGCATGTCACGAATTTACTGAATTTTTTTTTCCCCTAGCAGCTGAAATATCTGATCTGACTGAATGAGAATATTAACCACCAAAAAAGTGAAGTTCTACTTTAGTCCTTAGTGTTGCTTGTAGAACAATGCTGAGTATAAGCAACATGGGAATATAATGAAACAATAAGCAAGCCTAAAATCATATGCTAAAATATAAACTGCTACAGTCATTTGTGCATATCCACTCCTGGAATTACTTGTACTGCATACATGGATACATAGCTTGGAAAAATGGCATACAGCATTGTACTGTATGCCAAATTCCATAGGTAACCTACTGCAATACAGCAAGGACCTATACAGAATTGCAGTGGACCTGCAGAGAACACTACATTGTAATGGGAGCCATGCTACCATCAGAAAACCATTATACCATCGAAATATAAAAAAAAGGCTCAGAAATATCAAGATAACTGACATCCAACAACCCATTGTGGTCCTCTCTAGATTTTAGACCCTTACAAAAGTCAGTCAGATTAGTTTGACAGGACCAATACCACATTAAAGGGGTATTCCAAAGATAAAGATTATATTCAATCAGCTAATGTCAGAAAATTATACAGATTTATAAATTACTTCTATAAAAAAGTCAAGTCTTCCAGCACTTATCAGCTGCTGTATGCCCTGCAGGAAGGGGTGTATTCATTCCAGTCTGACACAGTGCTCTCTGCTGCCACCTCTGTCCATGACAGGAACTGTCCAGAGCAGGAGCAAATCTCCATAGAAAACCTCTCCTACTCTGGACAGAGGTGGCAGCAAAGAGCACTGTGTCAGACTGGAAAGAATACACCACTTCCTGCAGGACATACAGCAGCTGAAAAGTACTGGAAGACTTGAGATTTTTTTTTTTTTTTTAATAGAAGTAATTTATAAATCTATCTAACTTTATGACACCAGTTTATTAGAAAACATTTTTTCTCTGGAGTATTCCTTTAACCCATGCTACTATGCTATATGTTTATTGCCACAGAGATACTCTGCATCTCTTACCTTAATACTTTCAAACATTTAACCCACAATGAAGGTTAAATTTACAGGCCTATAATTTCCAAACTCACTTTTTGGCAAGGTTCCCACAACCTTTTTTGTGGCTGTTTAAGTCGTGTTTTTGGACAACCGCCATTTTGGTGCCAGAATACTGCAATTTTATGCAACTTACGTCCATAATTTGCATAAAACAGTCACATTTTAGCGCTAAAATGACAGTTGTCCATATAATGGCCACAAAATGGCCAAAAGAAGACATTGTGGGAACATAGCCATAACCTGTTGAATATTAGCATCCAATGTTTTTTTTTTTCCCTTTTTCCTTTACACTAACATTTTATTTTACTCTGTGTGCAGAAGATGCTACCTGAGTTAGTGTTACTCTCATCGGCAATGACCCTCTGCGTCTTCCGTTATGCTGCCTTTTAAAAAAAAAAATTATCAAATTTTTTTGTGGGTTTTCACTGCCTTCCTGTTTTAGCAGTGAAACAGTCTTTTTGTTACTTTTTGCCCCCTTTATCCCATCGAATAATTGTACATTTACTTTTATTTAGACAAAATCTGGGGCAATTTGCAGCATAATACATTACTGAAACCAAATTTTCAATGGGTTTTAGGCACTTAATACCTTGCTCTACAGGGAAGCATAACTTACCGGTAAAAGGGGCATGGCTTAAATGTGTCAAAAAATCTGCCACATTTTGGTGTAAACCTAATCTAACTTATAGATGGTGAAAACTCAGACTAGACAGGCTAAACACGTGCTAGATTTTCAAATAGCATGAACCACTGCCTAAAGCTCATTGTATTTTTTGTTTCCTGTCATAAATCCTTATTGGGAAAGGTATTGTTCTAGTCACTATTCCCTCCTCTTTTTTTTTTTTTTAAAGGGGTTATCCAGCGCTACAAAAACATGGCCACTTTCCCCCTACTGTTGTCTCCAGTTCAGGTGTGGTTTGCAATTAAGTTCCATTTACTCCAATGGAACTGAGTTTCAAAACCGCACCCAAACTGGAGAAAACAGTACGGGAAAGTGGCCATGTTTTTGTAGCGCTGGATAACCCCTTTAATTTTATTATATTTTTCTGATCTGAACAAACTGTAACCCTATTAGGCTAGGTTTACAACTGTGTTGGAAGGTCCACTTAGGGAACCTTTTGCAAGGTCCCTTAAATGGCAGTAAATGGGACAAGCTGGTACTATGATGGGGTCTGTTGGGATTCCAGGTAGTGGTAATTGTTCATGCAGCATATAAGCTGTTGGGATGAGATCCTCACACTGACCGTCATGAACATATAATGCCCTGTCCCTGCGCCTCAAAGGATTCAGGTCTGAAGTGAGAGATTGCAGTTCCATTCATCACAGGATCTAGACTATGTGAGTTTTTTTGTTTACTTATTTTTTTGGCCACAATGGCACATTATTGACTCAGGCACACAGGAGTCATTGGTACCATATGGGGGCAAATGGGGATATTGGTTTATTACATTATTACAATATGGAGGCACAGAGGGCATTGTTACTATATAGGACACAGGAGGACATTATTGCTATATTGAAACATTATTACTTTATGGGGGCACAGGGAGGCATTATTGTTATATGGAAGCACAGGGGGGGGGGCATTGTCATCATATTGGGGCACAAGATGGCATTATGACAATATGGGGAGCAAAGGGTGCAATGTTACTCAGTGGAGTTACAGGGGGCATACTTACTATATTTATATATGGAAGCACATTTTTGCTATATGGGGAGACAGAAGGCATTATTACACTATGGATGTACTATGACTATATGGGACACAGAAGGTATTAATACTTTTAGGGGCAGAGGGGCCATTACTATTTTGGGGCGCATAAAACATTGCATGGCAACACAGGGGGCATTATAAATGTATGGGGGAATTTTTTTTCTGTATGGCCCAGGGGAATTGTAAGTGATTGGGGTATTATTTGGTTGAATTGGCTAACAGTAGGGTCATTATTAGTTAGAACATTATTACTGTAAGATAAAGTATGGAAGCACCTTGCACTGGGCTTGACAAAGCGCACCTGTAGCGTGAAACCGTTTCCTCTCTAGATGTACCCGCTTGCCATCTTCCCCCTTCCTTGCTTGCACTTCATGTCCATTAATAAATAGAAGAACCCACTACTTTTAGGTGATTGCCATATGTCTCGTTCTTTTTACTATTATCCATAGATGAGTTGCATCTGAAAGAAGTTGTCATGGCGGTCAGAGCGAGATGGAGAAGAAAACAGAAAGAAAAAGACTCATTCACTTTTAATGGGCTACAGAGCTCCTAAATAATAGTATTTGCCACTATATGGTCACTGTATTGCGGTAATATTGGGTATATTGTTCTGTGCAGTAGACCAATCTATACTAAAATGCATATGCTGTATATGTAATATATTTACTATGGCTATCTAAAAATTTGAAGTGA
Source organism: Dendropsophus ebraccatus (assembly GCF_027789765.1). Lineage (NCBI taxonomy): Eukaryota > Metazoa > Chordata > Amphibia > Anura > Hylidae > Dendropsophus > Dendropsophus ebraccatus. The sequence continues at coordinate 35,980,546 of NC_091462.1, read as the reverse complement.
CTCTGTATCTACCACCCCACCCCACCAAACCACTAATACTATCCATTTGATGAGAGTAAATCCTTTCCAGTCGTGCCTTTAAAAAAAAATGCCTGGTGCCTTGGTTAGAGCAAAAAATTATCTTTTAATTTGCAGCTGTGGTCTTCTACCACTGGGGTTCCTTTGTCTTCTACTATGCACCTGTCACAAAAGCTTCCTACTATATCTACTATGCAGTGCTAAACACTACCAAGGGATAAGAGTCTAGAAACATCCTGACCCACGCTGTGAACCAGTCTAAACAGTGCAGGGTAGTATCCTGAGACATAAGAGGAACTAGCCTGGATAGGACAAAGCTGCCAAGGATGGTCTACATATCCTATCTGGCAGTGGAGGTAACTGGGACACCCCCAGGAGCTTAGCTTCACCCAGACAACCACAACTGAGGCTTGTATCACCCTATTAGGACAGGTCACTCAACACTGTAAGGCACAAGGTGGTCAGACACAGTCTAAACACAGGTAAAAGTAACTTCTCACTCTACAAGTATTCTCTAAAGTTCCTGCAGAGTACATTGCTACTTCTCCTCTACTCTACTTTCAACTTTACAAGCACCGCTGCAACTACTTCTTTCTACTCTACTTCTTCAAGAACCTACAAAAAACACAGTAATTGTACCTGTTCCGCGCATGTGATATGTAGAATGTGCAATAGACTGTTGAAAAAGCCCTACACTATGGCTGTATAACCAGTACTAACCTCCAGATACACATTCTATCCAGGTTGAGGTTTGTCAGGTAATCCACTGCATGTATCCCCTCTGGGATAGTGTGAAAAGAAGCCAGCAATCCGCACTCCAGATGGTGGTGTAGTGATCGTTGAAGAGAGTTGAAGTCTGTTTGCTCCAATTGAAATATCCTCTTCACAAGGGACGCGCTCCGACCGGTAGCGCGTGCAACACTTTGAATGTAAAAGTCTTTTGCTGGGTAGTGTGACGTCACAAACTACTGAAGCTGATGGGAGACAAAACACCTCGACATGTTTGGGAGGATCTGCCCTCCTTTCTCAAGACACCCACCTGTTTTCTTCAAGAACCTCCTCAAGCAAAACCGAGTTAAGCACTAAAGTTTATGGAAGATTTATCTATTTTACCAAAGTGTATTGTACTACAAAAAGACTGTACAGTAAAGCTGTTTTATTTTTAAATCACTGGGACTCCATCATCTCTTCCTATGCACCAGCACCCATACACACTAACCGCACACCTTGGGTTATTTTTCCCCTTTCTGTTGGTGGCATCTTCGATAGTCCAGGTGGGTCAGTTTCCACTCAGGGCTACCGTGACAAGAGCCCAAGGGACCCACTACAACCCGGCAGGTCCCAACCATTTGGGGATTACAGCCAGCCACAACACAAAGCATGTACCACCATTATACTTGTGTGCTGGACTAGCATTGGCGTCACAACACTTACTGTACATCTTTGGCTGAGCAGTACAACCACCAGCACCAACATCACCCAGTGGATTACTACTGCAGAGCTAAATCCATAGGACACCACACAGTGCTGTGTCATACCTATAGTGTCTGTGCCCCAGGTCTGTGATGCCTCTCCCCCCTCCCCATATCATTAGGAATGCCCCCAGACAGGATTTCTATTCATTGCTCTTCTAAACAGTGCACCTGTGTCTCCATGACATGTATGCATTGTTTAGACGAGAGATGAATAGAAACAGAAACTCTAGGCCACGCCTGTATGACACAGTATGACACGCCAGTATGACACAGGATGACATGCAAGTATGACACAGCGCTGCAGATTAAAAGATAATTGTTTGGTCTAAGCAGGGCACCAGGCACATTTGAAAAGACTCGACCAGTAAGGATTTACTCTCATTAAACGGATGGTACTGGTGGTTTGGGGGGTGGGTTGGTGGATACAGAGTCTTTTTAAACTTTGTAATGTTTCAATAAGTATAAGGTTAATATTAAAAACAAATCTAACCATAGGAACTGTACTTAGATATGGTATTCTGTGTCTTTTAATAAGCGGCAACTCCAAGCTGTGAAGTTTATCCGCAAAGTAATAGCTGTAAAAAAAAAAAAAAAACTTCTAATTTTCCTCCCCCCCACAGCAATTGTTAAAATAACATTTTACTGCCAGGATGCAAACAGATCTCAAATGGCAGTGATAGAAAGAAATGTCTAAAGTTCATTCATCAAAAAACTACAATGTTTTGAAAAGGGTAAAGGACCACTAAACCTATCAGGGATAAGTAAAGGCTACATACTATAGATTATTTTAATCCCCCAGCTAGATATAAAAGGGATAATTACATATTTGTGGTTGAAGTCATGTGGTGTAAAAATCAATACAACTTTTTGCATGACAGTTCATTAGTGTGAAAAATTTTAAAAGCTGAAGAAGCTCTGCGCTGCAATTAAATGCCTCTGCTCCTCCAGCCTCTGTAATGGGGTTGTATTATTAGCTAGTTTATTTGAAATAGTGGTTGCACGATAGCAGTAATTGGAAAACATTGATTATGCACTTGTATATGGAAAACCTTGGTAAATCATTACAGGATCAAGCTGCAGTTAGTTAGCCTTACTAATGAAGCACTAATTGCTGTAACTAGGTTAACATGTTAGTGTAACGGCAGGGAAACACAAGTAGGAATATTTTAGCCAAAGGAAAAAAAAAGAAAAAACATTCCTACCCAGCCCTTTGTTTATAGTAATGTGTATTTTCTAGCCCAGAGATGGAAGCGTGATCATTGCAGTAGAAATCCCTTTAAAAGACTGCAATTAATCAAGGCTTCATATCCGACACCATGATGTGAATCTAATTGATCCTGCTTAGGTAATTAGTATGGATCATATGATCTCATGACTAGACTATCCCAGCGGATCCAGAATAGAAACCGCTATACATTGGGGGGGTGGAGAAGCATCATGTTATTATTTTATAACCATTGAAAATTCATTTAGTTTTGCTTTAAAGAAGATAAAATGTCTATGGGTTATAATGTATATACTGTACATTTGTTTTCTGCCAATGGCAAATCATGCTTGAACTCATTACCTAACTGGAAAGGGATTGTCTAAGGTTCACACTAGTGTGGGTGCAGGTGCAAAGTAACCACAGAGTCCAGCACTTAACCAGAAACAGTTTACTGATAGAGTCTTCAGTGCAATACAATATACTTTGGCAGCAAGATGTAAAGTACAACAGAAATAGGTTAGTCCTTTCTCCTGATGGACAACACAGAATAGTTAGCCGGGGTACTTGAGGTATCTGTGAATAGCAGCGACAGAAGGTACTGTACTTGGCTTAAGAGTAGATCTGGGCTTGCGTAGGAAGGCTGACCAGTAAAAATCTCTGCTGGGGTAACTTGAGTGAATAAGGATGACTTGATAGAAGAAGCTTGTACTCACTGTTTTGACTATGCTGCCTCTTGCCAGAAGAGCTCACCAAATGCCAAGTTTGGTAGTATGACTCCCAGGATTGTACAACCAGGCAATGCTAGCCCCTCAAGGTTCCCCAAGTAGGCCAAGCAGATATCAACGGAGTACGTCGGCTGTACTTGCACTTTTCTCTGCTGCAGACGAATCCCTATGACTGTTAGATCGACCTGAATTGATTAGAAAGTGTCACCCCTGACGTAGACAAGGTACCCCAGATAGAAAGTTACCCCACCATTGGACTTAACATTGCATAATTTCCGTAAACTCACCAACACTAGAAAGTAGCCATTTCTAAGCCTAGATACCCCCTTTAAGTCCAATTCAGGTGAATAGGACTGATCTGCCATAAAATTAACATATGTATGGTGCTGTTTCTGGCAAGCAATAAAGGGGATGAATGCTGCAGCCTCCTCAGCCATCTGATCAGTAGGGACGCTGACCTACACTGATGTCATATTTATGGCCTATCCTATGGATAAACAATCAATATTAATTCCTGGAAACCTATTCAACTCTGTTCTCACCTGATATACAGTATGAAACATGCTATTAATGGTATTGCATTTAAAGGATAGTTCCTTTAAATGAAATAATAAGATTTTAGGTCAATGCAATATATTCAGCACCTTATGTTGCAATTTTTATTTTAATGAGAAAGAGAAAATGTTGTATTACAGCATTTTGCACATTTTCTTTTATAATTTCCATCATTTTATCCATTTATCATCCTGATCATCACATTGTATTGTGTATTTTCAATGCAATTATAGTATCGTGTGCCATAATAATACATATTCTTTCAAAAATAATGGTGGCCAATTTTTTTTTAAACTACATTTTTCGAAATAAAAAAAAATAAACTTCTCAAGAAATAAATCTATAGGAATGCAGAATGGGAGTTAAATGGGAAAAAAAAAAGAAAGTTACATTTTTTTTCTCCTCTCTACATGCCCAGTAGCATATTCTGAAAAATAAAAAATAAATAAAAAAATATATACATATAACACGGTCAAGAAACAGGCAGATGTAAAATTTAGAATTTTCTTGTACACGGTTCTGTCAGAACACAGCACATGAAAATGAACATAGCTTGTCAGGTGTATTTTCCTTTTAACCTCTCAGATTTGCAGATTTTAGACATGTCCACAAATCAATGCAAATTTATTTCGTAGTATTTTCTTGAGAAGCTTTGTAAAGCAGGCAGGATTGGGCACAAATCACTGTTTGCCAGGAGACTTTCTATGTATTTACTCCCTCTGGATTCCTAGTTACAAGTACTCATTCTTTTCTATTAATAATATTTCCTAGGTTGAATATTTTGGTGTGATACGAGATTTATTTCTATCCTTATTGTTAATCACGTATATAGTACAATACAAAATCATTGGTATTGGAATATTTACCTGATGTTACTACAGTGTTCTCAAAGTACCATCGCAGTTAATGTAATAAGAATATATTGTTTGGCTATGTTCACACATCTCTCTGCATTTACTGCCTATGGTTGGTCTCCTGTTGTCTTTGTTGGCAAGAATAGTGCAATATGTAATGCTCTCTCTTCACCAACAAATTTGTTAAAGGTAAGACTGAACTCTTTTCAATCCCATTAAGGTCAATAGGGGCCATCAGTTTTTTACTAGTATTAGTTCCAAAACAGAATGTATTAGGCTTTCAAGATAACAGATTGACATAAGTTTTCCATCACTATTTGCAGAGTTCTGTTTGGGGGTATATCAATTATGATATTTGCTTCTATGTATTTTACACACACACACGCGCGCGCGCACACACACACACACACACACACACACACAGTATATTGTATACAGGATTTATATATATATATGTATATACTGTATTATATAAATAAACAAAGGTGTGTGTGTGTGTGTGTGATCATTCTGTTTTGTAATGAGAAGAAAACTTTTTTAAAGGGGTTGTCCAGGGGGAAAAAAATAAAAAAAATAATGGCAGGTGGTGGTGTGAAAAAAATGATACTCCACTCCCCTAATTTCCACAGATGTCATTTGGACACCTCTGTTCCCCAGGTAACTCAACTTCTAATGTATTGTCCCACAAAAACTGCCTTAGGTGGGAGTGAGACACTGCTGGCTGAGCGAAACATCTCCTATTTGGATAACATGTCATAGAAACAGGAAAGAAGTAGAGATAAGTGCCTGCTGGATATCCAGATCACAGCTTTGGGGATTGGAAAGAGGTAAGTATCACTCCTTTTTTATTTTTACATCACCCCAGCCATATTGCACCTTTGTAAAATTAGGTAATTTATTACTCAGTGTAAGGGTATAAACCCACACACCGTATATGCAGCGTTTTTACTGCTGCGATACGCAGCAAACTCGCAGCAAGCTCGCAGCAAACTCGCAGCAGATTAGATCTAAATAACTGAACACAGCATCAAATCTGTACCAACAAATCTGCTGCGTATTTGTTGCATATCTGCTGCGTGTGTGGGTTTATGCCCTTATACTTATTTTTTTTTGTACAGCCCCCTCAATATTACTAATTCCCCTTTATATATAAGTTCTTAAACTGCCCTCTACTTTTAGGTTGTTATAAACTCTATGTAGCATAAATTCCCTCTCTGTTCTATATATTTTCTATAACACTTCACTTGGTGGGTTTTCTGGTCAGGACACTAGGAGAACTTGATGAGAACCTATATGAAAGCTGTTTTGGCAGGTATATACTGTCTATACTATAGGATTGTGCAGTAACCTGGTGTGAACTGGGCCTGTTTTTACTTTTGTGGGACACACCCGCTTGCTTCTCAGCTTCCTAGCAATGCAGGAGTTTAACTGATCACTGCTAGACTTGATTATTACAGCTGAGTAGGTCTTTTGACTGACTTGTTCCTCTGCCTGTCTTGAACCTGGAAGATCACAGTGCTGGTCCAATGGGGATCCGGACCGGGTTTTTGATCCTCATAAAGGAAAGCGGAAGCCAGTCTCCCAGCGCTGGCTATTAGGTTTCATACCCTGGTCCCAGCTCCCCCTGTCTATTCCTACGATCCCCGTCCTACTCCCTCTTCTTGCTCGACTTTGTTACCTGACCTCTGGATTGATTTTTTGACTATCCGATTGTTACCTGATTTTGTACTACGCTGCCCGTTTGGTTCTGACCTTGCTTGTTTGACTATCCGCTATTGTGTTTGTCTGTCTTTTTTCTGTGTGTGTGCATCTAGTACAGGGAACGTCTTTGTGGTTGTCCAGGGCCGCCTAGGACCATTTGAGGCAAGTAGGTAGGGACGGTTGGTGGGTTCAGCATCAGGGCTCACTGTCGTGTCTTGTCCTACACCACTTCCTGCAGGACATACAACAGCTGATAAGTATGGAAAGACTGGAGATTTTTAAATAAAAGTAAGTCACAAATCTTTCTGACACCAGTTGATTTGAAAGAAAAAGATTTTTGCTGGATAATCCCTTTCTAGTAAGGCTTTATACATATGTTACATACATTTCCACTTTAGTGTAGTGTTGGCTACGGTGCATCACAAGTTCACTTTCCTATACTTTCCTTGCCATACTGATCTCGAGCGTTAATTCCTTCTTTTCTGATTATGTATTTTATAGAGCTTTTTTATACTACATTGGTTGTATAATTGCACCTTACCTCTGCGCTCCATAAAGTGCACACAAGTCACTGGACGGACTCAACATCTGATCATACGGTCGACCTATAACAAAATAGACCGATTTTTCTAGCAGTTTAGTAAGATTTTTTTTTTTTTATGTTAAGTAAATCATGACATATGCCAATCTTCCCAATTCCAAAGGGTAAAGAATGGGGTCTGTTAAAACGCTATGGAACATGACAGGCTTAATGTCAAGTTTATAACGGAAAAAGGGCAATCTTATTGTGGTTTATTCAGTTTTATGTCACTTCTTCAGTAGAAAAGCTCATTTTTCATCTAATTTATAGTATTTGAAATACCAAACAGATTTTTACATATCTCCTGAGCTCCTGGCTTCTCTTGACTACTCTCATCCATTCCTTAAGGGAACTCTTGTAAATCCCTCCAATTTAGTATCTATCTGAGACTAGACAACTGTTTTACTTGAGCATTTCTTTTGCTGTTATAGAGCTGTTTCTAACTCTAAACATTTGAGTTTAATTACTGCTTAGAATATTTTCTATATTCTTATCCAAGATGCCTCTCACTTGAGCCCATTGGGCTGAGTAAAGAATTACTCCCTATGCTACCCCTTAGCCTTTCTTGTTCAGATCTGTAATTGGCTCTGTATTTTTGACTCTTTGCTAATAAGCAGCTTACTTTCTCTCCCACTAGACTCAACCCACCACTTTTGTTTCATGAATTTTACAAAGGAATTTAATAGATGCTTTAGGCTATGCAAAATGTTACATGAAGGAAAGCATTAATGCTTCAGCCTTGACACAAAGGACGTGTGAATGACTGCTTATCATTACCGTCAGGTCTCACAATTTTCATTAGGAGTTTTGGAGGACAAAAAGGGAAAGAAAAAAGTGCGGCTATATCAAGAAATATTAACCTACGTTGTGGTCCCAATTAGAATTTCTATGCATGTTACATTTAAACAATGGATGTTATTATTTTAACAAATATATATATTTCTCTATATTAAATTAACAAGCAGAACGCAACGATTGGAGCTCCCTTTATTAAACAGACCACATTCAATGTTAGAAATGGATTTGCAATATTAGTAAAAATAATAATAATAATAATAAAAAAATTATATATATATATATATATATATATATATATATTAGCTCAGTATAACTTCTACTATATTCCTGTATAGATAGTTTTTATCCATAAATAAATTATATACTATAAATATTTCCAATACTATTTAATTGACCTTAATACTTTGCCTTTATGAGAAAAAGTACAATTTAATTTAATTTAAACAAAGTATCTAATATCATAAAAACTGTTTACTTAAAGTTACATTTAAGAGGTTAATAACAAGCACCCCTGCACACACTAAAACCCCTCCACAGTCAGGAAAGGTGCTCTTTGGGACTATTGTGGAGGGTAAGGTTTGAGGATGTTCACAAATGGTGACTAATACCTGCCTGATTGATGATGCAGATTTATTGCCATATATTGAAAAAAAAAATTTCTGTTGCTTATTGCTGATGTTAAGGTTTACCCTTCAATTCAGGTATAGCTGTAATACCAGGGTAATTTGGTAATTTCTGCCCAACTCCACTCCTGGCATTACATAATTTTGTTCTATTGGGACTTGCTCAATGCTAGTTGTCAGGACTTTGCCTTGGTGCTCCTCGTTTCAGGCTGTGCAGCCGAGAAGGCGTTGAGGTTGGTGTTTCTGTGCAGACCCACCCACCTTGCTTGCCATGCTTTTGGCAGCTTCAAGGTTTAACCTGCTGCTGTTCAGGTGAACTGTGTTGAGGATCAGGGGTTGGTCCAATCAGCTGCTGGACTAATGGTGCATTTATACAGGCAGATTTATCTGACAGATCTTTGAAGCCAAAACCAGGAACAGACTATAAACAGGGAACAGGTCAAAAAGGAAAGACTGAGATTTCTGCTCTTTTAAATCCATTCCTGGCTTTGGCTTCCAAAATCTGTCAGATAAATCTGCCTGTGTAAACGCAGCATAAGTCCATGATCCTCCATAAACAGTAGTCAGCTCCAGCAATCATTGCTGTCTGTTAGTTTTCCTTGCTAGGCTAAGCGTTTCTCTGCTGTGACCTGTAGTTCTCTGGCCCTTTGCTTGTTCTCTGACTTCCCTGTTAGCTGCCTGCCTTGATTGTATTGCCTGACCCTTGACTACCCAACTGCCTCCGATTTTGTACTTTTGCTGCCTGCTGTCGCTGACCCAAATTGTCCACTAAGTATTATTTTGTTTGTTTGTCTGTCTGTGTTTTGTGTGCCACCTATATCACTGAAGAGACCGTCCTCATGGTTGTCCACAGCTGCCTAGGGCTGTCAGAGGCAAGTAGACAGGTACAGCGGGTGGGAACAGGCTCACTGTCCATGTCCTTGTATCTCCCACTGGTTGTCACTGACCGAGCTAACTCTAGTCCTGCATTTCTTAGAAGAAATAGTAATGATAACACATCCTTCTGAAGAATTATTGATTAAAGAAAACCACTGACCAGCCCCAAAAATTATGGGGAACATGTTCCCAAAGATCCCTTAGCATTGGTGTGCCTTTAGCCTCCTTATCAGCACCATCTTCCTCGAGCCAGCAGTCATAGACTCCTAGTGTGCTGCATGTGACATTGTATTGTCCCCTGGAAGCAATGGCATCAAGTATGCCATATTCTTTTCTTATTCATTCACAGTTAAAACTACAGCACAGCCCTATACCAGAATACAGGTGCAGGATTGTGGGTTTGGATAACATACGTCAGCAAAACAAACTAATTTTTACATAGTTTGCCTGACTTTTTGAATGATTCCAAAATGCAGAGAATGCTACAAGTGAAAGAGAACAAATAGCAAAATTACAAGTAATATTAGCAGTTATATTAGAAAAAAGAAATCTCTAGTAGAAAGAGCAAATTTACCGTGAAGTTCTGAAATGTTCTGCCTTAAGAATTTTTTTAAAAGTAGTTTCGTATAAACCAAATAAAACAATGATAAAAGTATGGGTGTCAGGTTGTCATCAGTCTGACAGTTAAAGTAACTACCCTCTAATTCAGTGAGCTCCAGCCATGCTCACAGCTGACACCACACCAGCTGACTGACAGCCATAGTGCAGGCACTTTTTACAGGCGAAAGTGACATCCAGTCTATTAAGGCTGACAAGCACAAAGCACAGATTTGCCCTGAATGCTTTGGTACTGAAGCATTGTTAAAGGGTTATTCGAAAGGTCTGAAAAAAGTGTCATACCCAGGCTCAGATGATAACAGGAATGTAATGATAGCAACGGACAATGAGTTGTCATGATCGGCTACACAGGTTAGAAAGTTTGCAAAAAGTTTCTGAGGCTGGTGACTGAGTTTGTTCATTCATAGTAATAATTGCTTGGGGTCATTCATTTCTCATACAAAAGGCTATTATTGGCTGTTCCCTGCTGTTTTTACAGTTCTATGCAATTCCATGATAGGCTATGTTCACACAACGTTTTTCTCATCTCCGTTTAAAATGACGTCCGTTATTTTGAGTCTAAAATAACAGATGTCATTTAGCAGCCTGGCCTCCCCTTAGTGCAATTACTGGTGTTTGTACATTATTCTAGTTTGGGGTTACTAATTGGCCTTTAGATGCGGCTTAATTAAAAAGTCCATTGAATTTAAAGGGGTTATCCAGCACTACAAAAACATGGCCACTTTTCCCCCTACTGTTGTCTCCAGTTCAGGTGCGGTCTGCAATTAAGCTCCATTTACTTCAATGGAACTGAGTTTCAAAACCCCACCCAATCTGGAGACAACAGTAGGGAAAAGTGGCCATGTTTTTGTAGTGCTGGATAACCCCTTAAATAGTAAAAACGAAGAAAGAACGGTGACAAAAGAAATACTGTGTGTGAACAACTAATGAAAAACGTCCGCTGTTTGCAAAAGACGTCCGAAAATATTGATCATGTTCATTATTTTGACGGCCGCAGTAAAAACGTCCGTTATTCAATGCATTGTGTGCATTGGACGTCCGTCTTCCCATTGACTTCAATGCATTGCCATTACAGTCAGTTAAATCGTGTCAAAAACTGACTTTTTTTTAAATATCAAATGTGGACGCCTTTTCTCTATTTTTGATGTGTGAACATAGCCATATAGTGATTTTTTTTTTCCATTTCCCTATGTACAATTACAAATTTTCTTAATAAAGCTGATCGTGGGCATTTCTGGGGACTAAGAAAATGTAATCCAAAATCCTATTTTAATTTTCCAGAACTGAATATTTTACTATGACTGTAGAGACAGAGACTGCCCAAAGTATGGTTAGCAAGTAGAGATGGGAGAATCAGTCAAATAGCTGTTTAGCAAGATTTACAAATTTTAGCAGCAATTTGTAAATATTTGTGAATCGACTCCTAACAAATTGCAATAAAACTGTTAAATCATTGTAGCTACAATAGTGGGACTATTACAGAGTATGGCTATGTTCACACAACGTTTTTTTTCAGCTCTGTTTAAAATTACGTCTGTTATTTTGAGTCTAAAATAACGGACGTCATTTAGCTGTCTGGCCTACCCTTAGTGCAATGACTGGTGTTTGCACATTATTTTAGTTTGGAATTACTAAATGCCCTTTAACTGTCCATTTAATAGTAAATACGGAGAAAGAACGGTGTCAAAAGAAAAACTGTGTGTGAACTACTAATAAAAAACGTCCGCTGTTTGCAAAAGACGTCCGAAAATAATGATCATGTTCATTATTTTGATGTCCACGGTAAAAACGTCCGTTATTCAATACATTGTGTGCATTGGACATCCGTCTTCCCATTTACTTCAATGCATTGCCATTGCAGTCAGTTAAATTGCGGCAAAAACATATTTTTTAAATATCAAAATCGAGCGCCTTTTCTCTATTTTTGACGTTGCGTGAACATAGCGTATAGGTTTGTACAGCTGTTGCTGTGACAGTGCCAAAAATTGGAAAATCTTACATTTTTTAAAAATGTCAATCTTCAGCCAGTGCTCCAACTGTGACTACTCCAACTGTGACTACTCAAACTCTGACTACTCCAACCATGCGCTATTACAACTGAGCACTACTCCAACTCTCTACTACTCCAACTCTCCACTAATCCGACTCTGCACTAATCTGACTCTCCACTAATCCAACTCTGCAGTACTCTGACTCTCCACTAATCAGAATATTATATAATAGAATACCGATTCTCACATTTCCTACATCCATTGAAAGGGGTTATTCAGCTTTTGAGAATTGCAAACAAGACTATGCACAAGTCGTTGCACCACAGCTGCTAAAATATAACAAGTGCAGGAACAGAGCACATTGAGAGTCTACAAGACTTGCTGCAGCAATATATACTGTAGGCATGGAGGCACAATAGCCTATGCTGATTTTATGACAGTGATAAATTTATACTGTAAATAACTATTTGCCTATATAATTGAATCTCTGATATTTACATTCTATATACTGTATATTGCACTTAGCGTGATGTATATAAATGCTGCAGAATACAAAGTAGTTGCCTATTAGGTGGGGATTGCGGACTAGAGCACATTAACTTCAAGCTGTGTCTCTGGCAGGAACTACATGGTCTATAGCTTGGAACACCAAAGAACGTAAAAGATAGAATTTATTGAAGACCAGCATTTCGTATTGCAGTCTTTAAAGAAGCACTACACTAGCTATGATCTTGCATTAAAGGACAACTCCGGCGGGACCCCCCCCCCCAAAAAAAAAACACAGACACACACAGACACCATACTCACCATCCCTCCGGTGACGATCGCCACTCCATTCGCCCGCCGTCCGCCTCACCGTCACCTGCGTCCGCCGTCCAGCGATGTCTCTTGCTTCCGGGTCCATGAGAGAGAAAAGGCTGCCAGTGCGCTTGCGCACCGGCAGCCTTTTCATTGGCTGGAGCGCATCACATGGCTTCCAGCAAGCTCAGCCAATCAGGGCTGAGCAAGCTGGAAGCCATGTGATGCGCTCCAGCCAATGAAAAGGCTGCTGGTGCGCATGTGCACCAGCAGCCTTTTCTCTCCCATTCACTCTCAATGAAGATGCCGAAGAGGAAGAAGACCCGGACCGCCCCCAGCTCTGACATCACCCGACACCAGAGAAGAGGACTGTGACGACCGTAATAGGTAATGTATACATTCTTTAACTTCCGGGGTGGGGGTGGGGGGTCGGGGGTCGGAAAGTGGGGAAAGGGGGCCAGACCGGGTATTTAACCACATTACAAAGTTATATAACTTTGTAATGTGTGTTAAATAAGCCAAAAAAAAATTTCCCCGGAGTTGTCCTTTAAATACTCCTTTAATTCATTAATCCAATGTTCTGTTGTGAGTTATATTACATATGTCAGGCTATAGGAACTCACTAAGCCTAACCAACACATACATGGTTTAATATATTAAGCCCCAAGTTTTGGCAATTTACCAAATGTTGAATATTTTCTGACATTTTTACATCCAAAAGTCAGTGTGATTTAATTTAATAGTTTTGTGGGAGTTGGAGCTCCATTCTGCTCCAAATCGCTTAACTTCCTCCAAACAATAATGTGTTATAAAGAGACATGGTTAAAGACCTCCCACCCTCCCTGGGCTGGCACAGTGATAGGGGGTTTCACTAGTCTATGATGAGGATCGTAATAGTCCCCCAGTTATGGTTTTATTCACTTTGTGAAACAGGTAACACTTCCAAGATGGAGGCACAAATTATTAACATTTATTCAGGTAGGCTTTGGTTAGGCTTGATTAGGGTTTCCCTATGTATTCTCTCTGTAGCTGTTCTCTCTCTAAAACCCTCTAAAACTCTTTTATAATTGCTCTTATGGTTCAGCTCTCTAATTGCTTGCAGTTTTTTCTTTCAATTCTTGTCTTTTTCCTTTCAGTACTCCAATTCCAAGTTATAGGGTGCAGGTTTGTACTGGGTCTGGATGAAAATCTTCTGCACAACTATTCCTCACAGATGAATACAACAGTACAAAGGCATATAAAATAACTAACCACAGGTGTTTTGGTGGACCCTGTGGGTAGTATACTTGTTGCATACAGATTTAGAGAGCACCAGTTAAACATAATCCCCATGCTCCTTAAAGTGACACTGTCAGCCCCTTTGTGCATTCTGACATTACACAGGTGTAAAGGGTAAATTTAGCGTTTTTTATACCTTATTTTATATCATACGTCATAGTGCTTGTTCAAGTAAAAAAATGCAGATTGTGTTAAGTGGGTGGGGCCTCGCGGCATTAGCGCCACTTAGCCCCACCCACAACTTCACAGTTGGCCCCGCCCCCTCGCCGGCCATTGGAACAGGCTGGCCGAAAGGTCTAGACCCCACCCCCTTTACGTTGGCCAACCAATGGGCGTCAACGGTGCCATTGTGGGCGGGGCTAAGTGGCGCTAATGTCGCGAGGCCACGCTCACTTAATACAATCTGCAGTTGATAAAAGGACACTTGACGTATGATATGAAAGAAGGTATGAAAAACGCTAAATTTACCTTTTACACCTGTGGAGAGATGTCAGAATGCACAAAGGTGGTGACAGTGTCACTTTAAGTCCCCCATACAAGTACTGCAAGCACATTATTTTCTGTTTGACTGGCGCTGTGCCAGAAAAAATGGTGTTCCAATCAATATAAAGAAAAAAACATGAAAATAATCAGCACATTGTTCTGGACTTTAAAAACAAACTGGGTCTGAAACATGGAATTAAATCCTTCTCATCCTATTGTCACTAATTATTATTCTGGGTTTTTTTTACCATTTTTTTGAAACAGCTGGTAATTGCTGGTATTACTGGTAAACTGTTCCTATAACATAAAAGGAAAAAGAGCAATAGTGTCCCAAGGGGCAAGAAACATGAATTGGCAAAGATTGTGTAAATTATGCGAAATGTAAAATGCTGTGCACTAATTATTTAATGTCATTAGAAAAGCCTTTGACATGTCACAGAGACATGTTAAGGGGGAACTATCCACATGTCATGTTTTTTAACTTTCTCCTCACTTCCACGCTGTTAATCGGCGTAAAGTCCGCTCCGGAGCACTCTTGGGTGCACTGCCGGATCATCCGTCCCGTCCTCTCGGTTAATTATCATTAGAAGGGACAGGACGGGTGACGCTTTAGGGGCAGGCAGTGCTCCTAATGGTGCTCTTGAGTGGATTTTATCCCAACTAACAGCAAGGGACCGGCGCCGAGGAGGAAGGTAAGACACATACCTTCCACCTTAGTGGCCCCGACTCTATAGGGGGCTTTCATCAGGTTAGATTTGTCTAATCTGCTAATAGTTCCCCTTAAAAAGTTTTGATTGGTTAGGGTCTGAGTGTTCATAACGCCACTGATCAGGAGAGCTAGAAGCGTGTTCTCTCCTAGCTCTGTGTTATGTAAGCTTGGTGGCCGCATAATACATATCTATGGAGCTGTCCAGCTCACAGAGACACGGAACAGGGAGAGGAGCTCACGGCAGGGCAGTCATCTCTTAACTTGTTCTCCTGATCGGTGGTGGTTTGAACAATCAGGCCCCACTGATCAAAACTTTTGACATGTCTCAGTGACGTCAAAAGTTTTTTCTAATGACAGCCAATAAGCAATTTGCATGCCGTTTTCAATTTGGTGCCATTTACACAATTTTTGCCAATTTACATGTCTTACATCTGGTGACACTATTGATCTGTTTCCACCAGTGTCTTTTATATTATAGGAACAGGTTATACCAGCTATATCATTGGTAAAACAACAGAATAATAGTCACATTATTCGTTCTATTTTTGAGTAGATTTTTTTTTTTAGACCATGTCTGTTTACAGAGGTTTTGTTTACAGACTAGCTGTGATTTTAGTCTGGTTTTATATAGGTCTAGCATTGTTTAACAGGCAGTGTAAATTGAGACCAGCACCCTGATTTAGGAATTGCTTGGATTTTATGGGAAGTTTCTGCCACTTTTAAACATCTTTAATACATTTTTAAAATAGAATTGTAAAACACAGTGACCAGACTTCAAAGGACAACATTTTGAGCTGGGTTACTGAAGCTGGTAGCGATTTTCACTGGCTATAAAAAGGTAGGCTGTACATTTTGGTTTTGATCAAGCATTAGAGCTAAGGATAACGTAAATATAAGTGAGGCGATATGATTGTTATCTTGTTATATAATTGCAGCACTTCTCCTCTTCAAATGTCTGTCAAGCCATGTATATTTTATAGGTTTTTTCCCCCCAGTAAGCAGCCCACAGTGACCTATGGCTGTATTCATTCCAGACACTTAAAGGGATTGTCTGGTTTGAAAAACTAATTTATTATTATTATTATTATTATTATTATTATTATTAAAGATTGGAACTAAAATAAAAAGCCAGAACAAAATCTAACAGTAAATATCCAATATAATAACAAGATACCATTAAAGTGTAAGTGTCTTTTTTTTTTGCAGAAATATAAGCGATTTTAAGAAACTCTAGAATAGGTTTTATTTGGCAAAAAAAAAGCCTCTTTCTGTACCAGAACCTGAAGGTACGTGGGATACAGTTCATCAGCAATAGCACCCATTACCCTTCCTGGGACAGCCGATGGCACTGCTTCTTTGCTGCCTCCTCAGCTGTGCCATGTCTCTCCTGGTGAATAGCGGGCGAGGTAGAGAGCCTTCTTCTGGGGCCGATTCTGAAGGATGCCCAGATACCATATCTCTGTTTTTCATTTGCACTCAGTAGTACGTAATTTCTTATCTCTGATTTAGCTTTGTATTCGAGCAGACCCCGCATTGTTTTTAGCAGTATGCTTGAAGAGTGTTTCAGCTATACCGGACATGTCTCTTTGAGCTGTATCTAAGCTAAATGCTTTTTGGCAATTATTGGCAGCTTGTACCCCTTCTTAAGTGGCAAGGTGCGATATTTGATTATTTGATTCCAACGAGCAAATCTATAATGATTTCCCTTGACGGTTATGGGGCTGGAATGAACACTAGCTTACAGGTGCCCATACAGTTAAGATATTTACTGGGGGGAGGGGGGGCGTCTGTGGGGGCCTAGTTGTATATCCTGTGACTAGATTATGATCAGGGGACTGTTCCAACAAAAAGTCTTAAGCCCCCTACTACACCAAACGATTTTAGGCCTTACTTTGTCGATTACCAACCGTTCCGGGCGATAATCGTTTGATGTAATAGCACATGTTAAAAGACCGTGATCAGCTGTCGGCTGTTCGTGGTCTTTCAACATGTAAAAAAAAATAAAAATCAAGACAGCAATGGTCTGCTCCAGGTTGCTCCGTGTAATTGGAGCAATGCAGCAGACTGCTGTTCACTTCAATGGGCAGGTAGACTCTCCTGCTGCTCCCCGTGGCACCTCCTGCTGTTCCTCACTCGCTGTATGTGAGTGTAATAGCAGAGGCAGCGAGCAGGGAATGAGGGGCAAATAAGTGCTGACCTAGCATTTCTGTGCTTGCTTCCCCCTTATGTTGTACTGTGTAATACAGCCTTTAGCTAAAAGTGGATAACCCTTTAAGAGCAAAGCAACTGATAAGTACTGGAAGACTTGAGATTTTTAAATAGAAGTAATTTACTAATCTGTATACCTTTCTGACACCAGTTGATTTATAAACTTTTTTTCCCTCCGGAGTACCCCTTTAATTGCTTCCTCTATACATCGTCTATGCTCAGACACTAAAAGTACATTCCATAAACAAATATCACTCCGGTCACTTTTGAGGAAAACTTTATCTCTGCCGCAATTAAATTTGTTCAAGCTTGACTAATTATAAAATCAAACTTGCCGAGTATTTGATAGAAATCTTATTTCAGCTTCAGATGATCTAATTTATGAGCTGTGGTTTTACCTTGATTGTCATTCATGGAGATTTGAATTTTTTTTTTTCCCCGTTCCCAAAAAGATAATGCGGTAAATGACATCATTTATCTTGGTGCATCTCATTCTGCCTATATTCTAAGTAGAGAAAATGGAACTGTAAATTATGGAAATGAAAGAGGTTTAAATAGAAGCCTCACTGGCAGATAGTTTTTCGAGATTGATGTTATGTTAGTCCACCAAATAGCAGTTTATACAAATTTTCTTTCATATTTACAGCGGAGTCGCTGACCTATTTAATACAGTCAGAAATCTATTAAACTTCCATAAATATTCACAATTATATTATATACTTGCTCAATTTGTTCCTCTTGTTTATCATATTCATTAAAGAAAACCACATACGGAGACAGGGTTGGCAATATATTCCTCCAACATAGTCTGTAATGATATCTGTGAAATTAGTATTTTCATTTCTCTACAGGGTTTATACTACAAAAGCGAATCTATTTCTAAGCAGATAAATGGAAGAATATGTTCATGTTACGATCTGCTTACTTTAGATGCACCGGTCACACATAATTAAGGTGGAACATTTAAAGTCATCATCAATATTCATAACAATTCAATATTGCAATTTGCTAAGATCGAAAAGTCACGTCAGTCGTGTGGGATTTTAAAAGACTACTTTGCTATCGTAGAAACCATTGCTAGTCATGGTTTTCCCTTATTTATTTTATTAGCCATAATCTATTACATGTTCTAGATGCCAAAAAGGCTCCGGTAACATCATGTTTAGAGTTGATCAAACCTTGGAAAATCCTAGGTTCAATCGAACTTGAACATTCCCGGACATTCCGTATTAGATTGCTGATGCCTTCCCAATCCGTGGGGAAGGAGGAGCGTGCCCAGGGACCGCCAGGAATTCTGGGATTCAGCCTATTACCTAGGCTGAATCCCGGAATTCCAGGCGGTCCCCAGGCATGCTCCTCCTTCCGCACAGAGCGGGAAGGCATCAGCAATCTAATGTGGAAGGTCCGGGAATGTTCAAGTTCGATTGAACCTAGGATTTTCAGAGGTTCGATCAAGCCTAATCAAGTACAGACCATATGTTTGATGTAAACTTGTTGTATCATGCCATCCAACTTGTGTTTCAGATGTATGCAACAGAGGTACTTCTATAGTTCTACTGGTCACTGCATGTCAGTATTAGAGGCTTTGTGAATCTTATGGGCTGGATTGTGGCTATTCATATGGGGTAGGGTTATGAGGTTGTAACTTATGCAGTAGGTAACAAACCAACATACCAGGTCAAACTAGAAACAATCATACATGAAATAAAAGTAGAAAAATCTGTTCTTTAAGAGATTATCTGGATTTGGTAAATTGTTGCTATATGAATGGGGGCATAATAAAAAAAATAAGTAGTACTCAGCTACCCCATTTTCTCTTGTCTCCCATTCCAGTGCTCCAGCCCCCACTCGCCACCACTTTTAACTTCTTTTTAGACTAGTCATCTCAGCAGAACCTGGCTATGAATAGGGGATAAGTGGTGATGAGTGGGACCAGAACTGCAGACAACAGGGGTAGGTGAGTATCGCTTATTTTTTATTTTCACTATTCCCGAGCCATATATGAAAAAAATTGTGGAACTGGAAAAAGCACAGGTGCTTTCTTGCAAAAGCAGAACCTTCCCTGTCCCCAGGTTGTGTGTGGTATTACAGTTTAGTTCTATTCATTTCAATGGAACTGAGTTACACAATCACACACAAAATGAAGACAAGAGGTGCTGTTACTGGAAGAAAGTGGCCATGTTTTTCTGAGCCTGGATAACATAGCTCTGTGCAGTCACTTCAGTGACTGAGAACAGTGACCTTCTAAAATTTCAATAAACATACTTTATTCTTCAAGTAGTACAGTTCTTAAAGGGGATGTTTTTAGTGTGGAAAACATTTTTAAGCCATTCTGTTACTTTCTAAAAGTTTATATATCCTGTGAGGGAAGCCCTTTAAGTTCTAGTCTCTGCAGTGTATGGAGGAGACAGTTAGATTCATGCAAACTTACAATCATTTTTACTCATACAGTAACAATTTGCCTAACAATAAAGCTGGAGAAAAAGAACAGAATGTTAACTTACAATTAATAACCACCTGGATGAATTGAAATCCAGCCAAGGACATTTATTGCCAGTCAATATCCTGATGTAAGTGGATTATTACAGTAATAGACTAAATTTATTTTAATTAGCCTTTCTTTTAATTCTAACAGTTATTTTAATGTAAGCAGCTGCTACAAATGGAAGTTTCTGGGCATTGGTAGGTCATTAATGCCCAAAACTTAGACGAAGCATGGCTAGCAACCTTTACTTATAATTGCAGGATTTTACTACTCTATATAATCTCAAATAGTTTCAGCATTGGTGGAGATCTAAAAAATGGGGCGGGGTCCTATTATTATATGTAGGGACCGCAAAGTAAACAGAAAGTGTAACAATATGAGTTTAACTTATGAGTTTAACTCAAGCACAGAAAATGACCCTAATGTAGTTACTAGCTGACTATGTTCCGCCCATTGAAATTTATGGGATCCATGCCTGTGGTTAGTGCTTGACTGGTCACTTGCTAGATGGTACAGTGTGACGCCACTACTGTGGTGGTTGGTCGGTGGAATATAGCTCAGCCAAATAGTAGGTTGTCATGATGCCAGTGCTGAATCAGCACACAGGTATGAGGCACACTACTAGCTTTTAGTTTTTTGAGGCTGGCTATATCCTTTCCCCAATGGTCATTGACCTGCCGGGTTGTGATGGGTCCCTTGCGCGTGGTCCAGAGTGGAGCTATGACCCACCCACAGAAAAGGGGAAATGTCCCAAGAACGGTGTAACTAGAGATAAGCGAACTTTTCAAAAGTTCATTACGACCGGACTACCGGATTTTTTTGAAAAGTTCAGTTCGACCGAATTTCGGATTTCTTCAGATTTCATCGTTGAAAGCATCTATATGATACGGGGGGTAGTGTATTTGGTTTGATTTAGGGCTCTTAATGTCAGTAACAGCATTATCTTTTCAATATCTCAAAGTTAATTTTTTTTTTTTTTTACTTTAATATTCACCATTTCAGGGTCTATGCAGGAAATTCACCAGAAATACACGAGGTATATATTTGTGTTTTAGGAAAACACCTTTGTCATATACACTCTCGCAAGGGTCCAACTATAATGCTTGTATATCTGTATAGCACTTTTTTTTTAGAGTTTTATTCTACACGCATGCACAAGGTATATATTTGGGTCTCAGGAAAAAACCTATGTCATATACACTCTTCCAAGGGTCCAACTATAGTACTTGTATATCTGTATAGCACAGTTTTGTTCTGTGCACCCTTTGCTTTCCTATGCCTAATCTATCTACCTATCTATCTTTCGCCCTCTCTATTTTTCTCTCTCAATCACTATATATTTCTCCTCTCCGCTTTCCTAGTAATCTTTTTGTCTTTGTTTTTGTACAATATCTTCTCAGTGCAGCAGCAGCGTTTTGTCACTGGCAAGCTCTGTGCACTGCTAACAGTCTCTTTCCTCTCTCTCTGCAGACTGCGTCGTGCGGTCACGTGACCGCTCCTCTTAAAGCAATACCGACGTTACACAGGGGTCGGCTAGTGCAACATCCCTGCTGATTGGATCTGTTCCGGGCATCATGGGAAAGCCCTTTTCCCGCCCGGAACACTTCCTGCTTTCTAAAATGGTGGCTGCCATTTTAGAAAGCAAGAAAAAAATTTGGAGCGGACTTCCAAAAATCCGAATCCGACCGGACTCGGACTTTTGGAAAAATCTGAACCGGATCCCATACTGGCCGAAACGGTTCGCTCATCTCTAGGTGTAACCTGTGTATAGGTGCTGGTGCAATAATTCCTGAGTCCTGGGAGAATAAAAAAACTTCCTTTTTACTGACGAATCTTCTGTGATACAAGTGAATAATATAATACGTGACTGATACAGACTTGACTTTACCGAATTTGTAGTGATCTGACAAATCGGACTTGGTTGCATGCTGAGAAGAGTAGAAAGAGTTCAGAGTAGTGGAAAGGAGTTTGTCTTGAGAGTCCCAACCCAATTTAGTACTGTGCTCTGACCGAACTTTAGAAGAAGTAGAAGAAGAATACTTGAGAATTCTTGAGAGAAGAAGAATACTTGTGCCCGTGTTTCGACCTTTGTTTTTCGTTGTACCACCTGTTGCCCTACAGTGTCAGGTGACCCGTCCTCCTAGGGTGACACAAGCCCCAGTCCTAGTTACCTGAGTTGAGCCAAGTGTCTGAGGGTGTCCCGGTGTAAGCTGAGTTTCGAGATAGAGTATGTAGGTTTGTAGCAACTTTGCTCTATCCGGATCAGTTCCTCTGCTATAGGATACTGTCCGGCACCTTTAGAGATGTTCAGAGCGTGGTTTGGGGTGATCCCTAACTTGTCTTCTCTGGAGTTGCTTATCACTGCATTGTAAGAATAAGAATTGTTTCAAAGAAAGTCTCTGTGCCTCCCATAAGCGTTTACACTACAGCTGGTCTGTCCCGGACGGGGAACCTGGCAGAGCCAGGTCTCTGGCTAACTCAGCAGGGATGCCTGATCTGTGTGTCTTGCTCCACTGAGAAATGGAAGAGAACTGAACTAAGCGTTGGTCTACACTTCCTCTGCCCATGTGACAACTTCCTACAGGGTGTGTAACAGCTCCTGTGAGTCTTGGAGAAGAGGGTGCAAAGTGAAAGAAAAATAGAGGTAGGCAGAAGGAAAGAGCAGCTCTCATTGGTGGTGCAGATCCTGAACAAAACATTAACTCTTGATTCACTACAGCTGTGCAATATACAGACTTAGATATACATAATGGTGACATCTAGTGGCAAAACTTATACATGACTTCATTACCACTTAAACTTGAGTTACAGGCTTTTGCGAGGGGTGTTCAAAGCAGCAACACCCGTGGTGGGACACCACATGCCTGTCTGTGCATGACTATGTCTTTTTATGACATTACACTAAGGGCTTCTTCCCACGTTTCATGAAATACGCATGGCATGGATGGGGAAGACCTATAATGGAGCCTTTTCCCATATTACATGATGTATTAATATCATGCCAGGAGCGGGGAAAGTGTTTCAATTTTCACTGAACTGTAATGACAGAGTGCCGTGAATATTCAAACATCTTCCCCACTCCCGACATGATATTGATACATCATGTCAAGCGGGAAAAGGCTCCACTACAGGACTTCCCTGTCTGTGAAATCTGTTTTTCACAGGACATGGGAAGAAGCCCTAATATATCCACGCCCCGGAAGGCATAAATGTGATGGGGGCATGTTTCTGAACTTCCTGCCAGTTATATCCATGGAGTCATCTTCTACTGGACTGACATGGCACATATGTGTGAAATCTGTATGATGGATCAGATATCAGGAGTCATACTAATCATCATGAAATCATTATGGTAGCCTTTTAATGGTGCCTGTAACGGGGACCCTGAGGGCAGCACAATATAGCGACAGATATGTTATTTATAGTGGCCTAGCACTTGTCCGGATATGTACAATAGTTTAGCAGCACTTACTGTGTAAAACCTGTAGTACACGCCCAGCACTGTTAGAGATTGCAGCGTATTTCTCATGTGCTGCTCCCCCACCCACCTGCTCTTGATTGACAGGTCTCTCACTGTATCACTGTAAATGGGAATCCCTCAAAGTAAACATATGTTTAGTAAAGTCACTAGTTGTCTACATTAGTTGTCTACATTTGGGCCATTAAAATGAATGGGGCTGCTGCCAGTAAATGGTAGTGTATGTTGGTCTCCCTTTTTTATAGAATGCTGACGTATACCAGCAACATCTGATGAAAGTGTGATGTCAATGTAGCCTAAGAATAAAAATTCTGAACTCTTTCTACCCCCAAGTGCCTGCCATAGAAATATTCCCCCAGGGTAGACTCATTCTCTTCAGGGGGCCTGGTATAACCGGGCAATTACAGCAGCCCTGGTTATGTTGCCAGCTATAGGTATATACTGGTGTCGTAGTATGATTATGTGACCTCAGCTTTCAGCTTAATTGATATAGAACCAATCTTTATCATGCGGAATCAAAAATTAATTTCCCATAAACCACCATGGGATTTTTTTTCTTTCTGATAAATAGTTTTATTGTCTTTTAATGAATTGTTCAATGATGAATACGGCTGAGGAAAAGCTGACTATGAGTTTTCGTAAATTGTTAAAAAATTGACCTACACCAGACTTTTTAGTTTGAAGGCTAGTTAAGAATCTCTTAAACAATTTTTACTTTATTGGGTTAATTTATACCTGTCTAGTAATCCAGAAAAAGACTAATACTCGCTTGGTCTCTTGGGTACTAGATTTCTGGAATTTTCCCCAATAGATATAGTCCATATTTCTTCTTGCATTCCAGTCTACTAATTCTCCACCTTATACCATTAGTTTATTGACTACAACAGTCTACAAACTATTAGCATCTCCTAGCACATATAAACGGTGACATTCTAATATATCATACAGGCGCGGGTTGTAGGTTACTTCCATGATTCACACACCCCTGAGAATGTAATTTGACAAGATATATGATTCTATCCACTGGGTGAGATGCAAAATTATCTCCAGCTCATATCCCAAGCCTCCTAATTTTCCGCTTAGGACTCGCTAATTTCATGGCCTTCCATCATCTATTTAATGTAAATTAATATTTTTATGGTTTTGTAAAAATTCTCCAATATTGTGTTTTTTACCCAATACCATTATGTGATATGATATAGCCACAACATTGAAATTTCCAATATAACATATGCTTTGCTGTAATGTATGCAAAAAAAACATTTGTGTGCATTTACCCTGGAGACCTAAAGAATTTCTGCATTCATCGACATCGACAAATCGCGTAATGGCCCTCATCTTTGTTTCGCTTTTTCTGTTGTAATTTTGGATTGTTTTTTTTTTTTTTGCTATACAGTAATCCATCATTAAAGTAGCACACCTGGAGGTAATGGACAAGGGTTTATTGCTATTAAAAATGTAGTGTTAGTATTTTAGTGGAAACTATGTTAGGTAACAGCTGGTAATTATTCTTTTTAATAGCTGTTAAGTAGTGTTAATTGCAGTTTTAAAAAATGTGCAGTACACAACCAATGCGCCAAGTTACCATGGAAAATACTGAACCGGAAGTGTGCCGCTTTAAAGGAAACACCCATTATACAAGGTTTTGTTCAGGGCAATGTTACTGATATAAATCACTTCATCTAATATTAATAGCTGTATACACAGCTCAAGCCAACAAGCCTGCAAAACTTTAAATTGAAGAGAAGACTTATTTTTTTTTAAAAAGGGAGTGTGATATGTCATATACTGTATATATTTCTACTATTGCCATTGGAAGAATGGATTCCCATGGTTTCCTATTATCACTTTTTGCAAACTTGAGCCTCAGTACATGTGTATTATAATTTATATTTCCAACAGTATGTCTTAACTGAGGTCTCAGGCATACAGTGGGATAACCAGCAGTATTAGGGCCGTATTACACTGGACGGTTGTCATTTGAAAAATCGTTAGATCATTTAGAGTTAAACAATAATCGTTTAATGTAAAAGCAGGAAACGATTGAAAGATCAAAGAGAAATCGTTGATCATTTAATAGAATCTGGACCTATTTCCATTGTTGATCGTTCATAAATCATTCAAACACTGTTTGGTATAATAACGAGTTGTTCGGTCGGTCCCTGGTCTATCAGCCAGGAAAGGACGAGCGCAAGAACGACCGTGAGTAACGATCATCGTCCTGTGTAATGGGGTGAACGATTGAAGATTGTTTGTCATAGTACTTATTCGAGATAATTTATCGTTAATCAATGAAAAATCGTCCAGTGTAATACCACGCTTAGACAGCCTGTGCAGCACTCTAAATAAGTGCCGTTATCCTGGATTACCACATGTTTAAGGACCCATTTTGGTTCCCGTACACTTAAGACTTCTAATGGTTTTACTCACCAGCCAACCCTTTTGTTCAGGGAGAGATAAAATACACTGAGAGATATCTAACCGAAGTTTACCCCTCCCCATAGAGAACACAGGAATGCTTGGTCGTGCCAAATGCTCATGTATATGGGGAGAAAGGGCAGAGAGCAGGTGTGCTAACTGATGCCCATTTACATGGCACGAATTGTTCAACCAGGGCTTCACCAACAATTGCCATACATGCAGCCCTAACATTAATTAGCCGCTGGCTGCACATCTCCTATTACACAGGAAAATGTGCGGCCAATGGCAGATTATTTTTGACATGTCAGAAGTGAGCGATCAGCTGATTGCTAGCTCTTGTACACATGGGCAGATAATTTCCCTGTATATTAGGGAATTTAGTTCTAAAGTCCCTATTACACAAAGTGATTATTGGCCGTATTTGGCCGCTTTGTGTAATAGAAGGCAATGATCAGCGGACATGAACGATGTCGGCTAATCGTTGTCTTGTCATTGTCTTTCAACATGTTGAAAGGCAAACACTTAATATGGCAACGGTCTGCTGCTGTCGCTTCGTGTAATAGGAGTGGCGGCAGCAGACCGCTGCTATCTCTTATGGACCTTGGAAAATAGTGTATAGTCCTCAAGACCAAGATCCGCCCTGTTTCATACAGTAAATAAATTTAATGTGGTTCAATGAACAATACTAATGATAGACATAATTATGTGATATAAAAAAGAGTAAAATCAACACATAGAATACATGATGAATATCATAAAAATGGTCAATGTTATATACGTAAGAAGATACAAGAAAAAGAAAAAAAGAGAAGAAAAAAAGAAGAAAAAAAGTAGATAAAACACAATATAGTCTCTAATATTGCGGTACCGCTAGATGCTGGCCAGGTAATGGGCCCTTCAATTAATCTCTCATAAGCCACTGTATAATTTATGTTCATTCAGACCAAATAAATAAATAAAAATGGAGGATTGAGTGATAGTCTGGGACTTGTAGTCCTACCACGTTCCGGATATGTAATCCGCTTAGTTAGGCTTATAGTGTTGTTGCAACTGATTCTGTGTTGCATATATGTTACAACTCCACATCGGTTCGTTGATAAAGTTCATAAACAGACGATACACATGCTACAATGTAGCGGCGTTTGTAACGCCTCTCACCCGTCCAGGAGCGGCTGGTAGTGGGGCGCTTCCTCTGCTAGTCTCCCTTGTGCAGAAGCCTGTCGGTGATCACGGCTTTAGGTTAGAGCGGTCCTGCAGCGCGTCCTCGTGTCTCTTGCAGTTAGATTCGCGCGCAGTGTCACAGCCTCGGTCTCATTCCAAGCCTCTCCGTCCGAGGTGATGGAGATAGGGATGCAGATTGTGTATAGTGGCTAAGAATATAAGAGATATTGGTGGTATTGCAATGCACTAGGGGGGCCCCCAAAAAAGGACGATATTGCACAATAAAAAATGAATAATAAAACCAAAAAATGAGAAGTAAAAATAAAAAATGAAAAAAGAATAAAAAATAAAAAATATAGATATAGCAGTCTCAGTCTCAAGTGGCTAATCCTGTATGGTATTAGTCCACAATATGTGTCTTGCTCTGACTGGATGGGTTAAGGAAAAATAATCCGCCTATTTCATCTTTTCTGATGCCACAACGCCACAGACAGCAGCCCAGAAGTCGGTACAGCCTGTACTCTTTGGCCATGACCAAGGTAGGGCTGAGAACTGGATGTTGCCTCAGGTAAAGAGCAGCCTAGCTACAACTCTGCACAACTTCTCACTCTTTATCTGCTAGATGGTGGCAGCTTTATAGAAATCATGTTACTTTAGAAAGTTGTTTAAGTTGCATTTAAATCTGCTGTTGCTGAAATGTTTAAATCTCCTGTACATTAAGCAGAACACCTAATATTAGGAACTATGAATCTCTAAGAGTTTAGGGTTCAAAAACAGGTCACATTTTCTTACTTATCATAGACTACACAAGAATTCGATACAGAAATTGAACAGCTTAGCTATTTCACCTTTATGTATTCATTAAAAGATAATCTTTGCATATGGTAACTCCAAGCACTTTTCTAAGATAAGTGCATTAATCTCCCAATTACCTTAATTTAAGTTGATCGGCTGAAAAGAAAAATCATTAGGGCAATGTTCCAGGATGGTGCCACTGAACGTGGCAGTAGCTACTTTTCACCATGCTATCAAAATATGGAAATATCAGTATTTATGGCCGCGTTTTAACAAAGAGAAGTGAAACATCTGTCAGAATTTGATGTAAATCATTAAATCATGTAACCATAACAAAAGAAGAAAAAGCTGTATACTATAATATTATATATTTTTTTTTTATGAATCATGTAACCATGTCCCACCCAGAAATCTAAAACATATGACCATAGTTATATAGTATCTACAGGCTACTAGGAAGAGCTCCTTTTTGGTTTAACAAAAATATAAAGCTTGATGGTTTTAAATGTGTCTGCTAAGCAGTCCCAAACAGGCTGAGAATCATATGATCAAATGCTCCAAAAACGCTAAACGGCATATTTGGGCTCATCTGAAAACCCATTACCAGGAGCTCACCAATTATCTCTTCTGTCCTGTCTATACAGTACATTATTTTAGGCTGTATTCCTGTTGAAATATCGGCAACAACTTCAGACTTATTCAATGCTGGAGGAAGGATACTGAACTAGCAGCAGATGGAGTTGTGTTAACTGTTAATGTTTGTTATTGTGTATAGCGTTCAGTGGATCTGTCATAATGTTTGGGTTCAGCAATGTTATCCAAACCCGAATGCTCAGCGTTTGATTCCCTGCGGCTGCAAAAGATGAATGCCCTCTTAGGGAGTCCTGGAAAAAATGGATACAGCCTAAGGCCATGTTCACAAGTTGTGAGAACATTAGCCTTTGTTTGACACAGCCATTGTTTGCAGTGTCAAACAATGGCCGCGGTTTCACATTTTCACCCAACCGATATTGTAGTATTGGCCGCATAAACATCACTTTATTTGAATTGGAATGCAGGCATATTCGGGTGTGCCCGCATTCCAATTAGCCATAGACCACAATGTACAGTACGGCCTGAAGCCGTACTTTACACTATGAGCATAGGCTATCTTGTATGGACGCTGTTCACTGAATAGCGGCCGCACAAAATATACCTGTTAATTATTTTGTACAGCCACAGAGAACACCATTGTTGTTTGATACACTGCAGTGCAATCGATCGCTGTGATTAAACAACCGCCATTGTTGCAACCTGCCACAACGGACGTTGTTTAATGCTAAAATATCGTGTGTGAACATGGCTTATGGTTGTATATTTTCGAGGACTCCCTAGGGAAGAATTTTACTTCTTCTTCTTCTTTTCAGTCGCTGGGAATAAAACACCAAGCGTTGCCAAACCTGAACATTCTGCATAGCGGGGTTTACAGCACTGTACTCTGACCGAGGAAGTCTCCTTCACCTTCCATATCGTGGCAGATCTACTTCCTTCCTACTTCATGCTCCCTGCAGTCTCTGTCAGCCCTTGTTTCCATTCTCCCTATTTCTGCTATAATGTGCCTGCTCTTACACTCAGCTATACATTCTGCTGTTATAATGTGCCTGCACGCACACTCAGCTATACACACTGCTGCTGTAATGTGCCTGCACTTACACTCAGCTATACACACTGCTGCTATAATGTGCCTGCACTTACACTCAGCTATACATACTGCTGTATAGAAACGTTTCTGTCACTGTCCTCTTGCACAGCTTTGTGATTCTGACTTCCTGATTGGCCCGTGCTGAACTCCTGTCATGCTGTCCACACAGATCTCTGACAGCAGCCCTGCTTCTCTATTCTAGCCTGTTGTACTACACTACTGCATTATGGGGATCTGCAGTTCCATCCTGTATCTATAAACTTCTGTTGTTTTTTCATTCCTATGCCCTTACTATACATTATACTCCACATGCTGATTGCTATACTGTGCAATAACTTATAATGACATATTCAGCTGTTTCCCATTTGTTTGTTTGTTTCATCTTTCCACATGTTATTCAGAATTAAAAAAATCATTATTTATGGGGTGTGGAACCAATTGTCTGGATATCAGTGATTTGTTATGGGAAAATTTGGTTTAAGGGTACAAACCCACTTGGCGGGTCTGCAGCGAGTCTCCTTGCTGCGTTTTTGCAGCGAGACTCGCTGCAGATCCCAGCCCTATACTTTCATTAGCAGAGAAACTCGCAGCAGGGATGTACATCCCTGCTGCGATTTTGCCTGCAGCCCGCCCCATTAACCCCCTAGCCGCCGGACATTATACATTACCGGGTCCCCGTTCCTGCTTGCTTCGGGGCTCCCGGTGTCTTCACGGCCCGCCCGGCCAATCAGTGCGCTGCTGCGGTACGATCGCCCCCCGCAGCCCCCGGCCGCACGATCGCCCCCCGCCCCCCCGGCCGCACGATCGCCCCCCGCACCCCCCGGCCGCACGATCGCCCCCCGCACCCCCCGGCCGCACGATCGCCCCCCGCAGCCCCCGGCCGCACGATCGCCCCCCGCAGCCCCCGACCGCACGATCGCCCCCCGCAGTCCCCGGCCACACGATCGCCCCCCGAAGCCCCCGGCCGCACGATCGCCCCCCGCACCCCCCGGCCGCACGATCGCCCCCCACAGCCCCCTGCAGCCCCGATCGCCCCCCGCAGCCCCCGGCCGCATGATCGCCCCCCGCACCCGCTGGCCGTACGATCGCCCCCCATGGCAGTGTCACAGAACGGCCGCTGTCAGTGAAGTTCATCCGGGTCAGTACTGCAGTACCAGCTGGATGAACTTTATTTCTTTTTAATTGCAATACGGGCGCATTCAGGTGTGCATTCCAATTACCTATAGTAGACAATGTAAAGTACGTCTGGAGCCGCACTTTATATTGTCCGTACTGTCAGTTTTGTGTGCAGCCGCATAGAATCCAGGCCGGAGTGAATACAGTGTGTATACTAGCTTTAGATTTCTATACAATAATCATGAAACGTAAACTACCATACGTCTTGCCCTAATTATAATTATATAGCTGTAAATATAGGTGTTACATTGGTCACTTAAAATAACCCCTAATAAATACTAATATAACATCTAAATACTTCCTTTAAATTCATTTAAAACTCCTAGAATTGATGTTGTTTATCCAGCTGATTTCAGTTTGCTCCACGTCATCCATCTTTCACATATTAATGCTTGTATCTTTGTACTGCTAGCCTACTTAGCTGAGTTGATTAAATTCAAGATGATTGATTGAAAGCAATTATAAGAATAACTGGAGAAATATTAGCAACTCAGAATAAAGAAATCATTAAAGAAAAAAAAAAAACGCAACTATACCTTGCAAAAGACGAGCGCCATTCCCATATTACAGATATGAATTTTACAAGGGAGCCAACCAAATCATTCAATGAACTGAATATGCTAATAGGCATCATGCAGCTGCCTACAAATTACAATCGACAGGGAAAGAGAAAGCTTTAATATCAGCCAAAAGTAGGGCAATAGTCATATCCTAATATGATGTTATACATTGCACATATTCAAGCTGAATGCAACAACTTAATTTTTTCCAAAGCAATTGTTTTATAATTCATTAGCGCTTTATGTATCAAGTATCATTAGACTCAAAACAAGAGTAAATACACTGGGAAATATCAGCTAGTGGGCCATATTTACTAACATTTACTTCCGATAGCGACAGCCCTGACATTTTAAAATTGGGGACATATCTAAGTAGTCATTATATACTGATATGAAGTATGTACAGTGATCATTTCCAGCAAAATAAAGATAAGGCTGTTAAGGTTTTTTTTTTCATTTCCCCTGATTCAATACAGCACTGCTGCATCGCTTTTTGTTTCCTGATCTGGAATAGTGGGAGGGAGAACAGGTTCTAGAGGTGCCAAGCTGAATCAGCTCTGCATCGCTGTGTCTCCTACAGAACTTACACAATCTCCGTAGGAAACATACCAGTTCCTGAGGTTCCCAGCCACCCTTGTGGCCTGGCCACTGCTCTCAGAGTGGAGAAAGGGGTGGTTGGGAACCTAAGCAATAGGCTGTCAACTGTGCAGGGAATGAACTACTAAGTAAAGCAGTTTTGCTAATGTAAAGATATCGCAAAATTGCTCTCTTTTGCATTACCGATCACCAAACAAATGTTTAGATGATGGGAATATCCCTTTAATCACCCTTCTCATTACGTCCAGTCATGACAGCACCACCTGGAGATTCATCCCATTAGTCCTAATAGGAACAGGAAGCACAGAGATGTTAAAATAGGCCCCTCCCTAGACAAGCCTCAGTGTTTTCCTGTTCCCATCAGGACTAGCACGGAGTTGTTACTCTCGTGGTCCAGAGGGCTGGCAGACTGGATCAGAGTACTACTTGCCAGGCAGGCCGAATCGGTCCCTTGGGTCCCTCCGCTCCCACTCCTCCATCCGATTGCGGGGTTCACCTCTGCCTTCTGGTCCCGCTAGTCCCCCACTGCGGCACTCCAGGAGTTCACGCTGCGGGGGTGCGTAGGCCTCGGGCGCACACGTGTGTTTCCCCTGGTCTCTTCTGGTTCCGGGTTACAGCAGCGTGCGTGGCGTCTGACGTCACGCGCATGCCGCCGCATGGGACGCTGGGACTGGAAGCTCCTCTCCCAAGATGGCGGCGACCATCAGAAGTGGCTGAATACAATGAGGAGGACGGGGATGTGCTCGTTGGCACCACGTTCAATCAGCTGATCTGAGCTCTGCTATTTAGGTAAGCTCTGTTCACTTGTATATTGACAGTCATTATGGAAGCAGGGAGACAAGGAGTCCCATGGGAAATCCAAGCCTAAATCAAAGAGATGTCCTATGTGTAACATCAGACTGCCTGAATCTTTTGACAAACCCCTCTGCAAATCTTGTACTGCAAAAGTTGTACAGCAAGAATCTTCCTCCTTAGTGCAGCAACTTCGGGAGGTTATTAATGAGGAAGTCGAGGCCTCTGTTTCATCGGCTTTATCTAATCAACCTACGCATGTATCTGAGCCTCCCCCTTAAAGGGCTAGGCGTATTATTATATGAGACTCTGATTCGGAGGATGTTGGGTCTGCTGAAGCTAGTGTAGATGAATCTTCCCAGCAGACTCAAAATCCTCCTATTGAAGAAGCTAAAAAATTCTATTCTTCGCCTGAGGATACAGACATTCTCCTTAATGCTGTAGGAAAGGCTATGGACATTAAGGATATAGAGGAACCTACTACTAAACAAGATGAAATGTTTGCGGGCCTTAGGCCAAAAAGGAAACGTGTCTTTCCTGTTCATGAAAGTATTAAAAACATGTTCTTAGATGAATGGAAAGACCCTGAAAAATGCTTACATACCTCTAAAGAGTTAAGAGCAAGATTCTCTTTGACAAGGATGACACTAAATTATGGCTTGAGTCTCCAAAAATAAATGTTCAAGTTGCCAAAGTTGTTAAAAAATCATCAGGGCAGTACCTGCCACAAGCCTCTTCAGTTTCTGGTGGAGAAGATCTTTGTCTGGGCAAAACTTCACCTGGCGTCCCTGTCCGCAGTTCACCTCAAAGGCTCCCTAAACTCCGTAGCTGTCTTTCTAAGTCAACAAAAGATACATCCTGGAGAATGGAGCCTGAATCCAGAAGTCTTTCAGATCCTGACTTCAAAATGGCGTTCTCCAGAAGTAGACCTATTCGCCACCAAGAAAAACAAAAAGGTGAGGAGATTCTTTTCACTAAACCAAAAGGATGCGCCAGAAGCAGTGGACGCCCTAAACCAGCCCGGGACATTTAATCTGGCATACGCATTCCCTCCTCTTCCCCTGGTGGCAAGGGCATTACAAAAGGTGCTGACAGGTCAAACTCAGCTAATATCTGTGGCCCCCCTGTGGCAAAAAAGTTGGTTCTCTCTTCTTCAGAGTCTTCGTTTAGAGGGTCCATTCCCTCTACCTCAAAGAGACGATCTCCTTCTCCAGTGCCCTCTAAAGCATCCAGGTCTACAACACCTGCATTTGGCAGCATGGCTGTTGAAAAGTCCTATCTTGCCAACAAAGGGCTTTTATCCAGAGTAATAGATACGATGCTCAAGAGTAAAAATGAAGTAACCTCCTCCATATATCTTAATTACTGGAGAAAGTTTTCTTCTTGGTGTGGGAATAACCTGCCTGATCCTCTGAACCCTAATACTAGATTTTATACACGATGGCTTAGATAAAGGACTTGCTCTCAGTACCCTAAAGGTACAGGTGGCGGTGACAGGTGGGTCAAAAGTTTTTTTAAAACAGTGGGCAGAAAACAAAAATAGTTAACCTAGCCCCGCATTGGGATTGGATTCAAATCTTGTACTGCAAAGTCTTACTCAGAAGCCTTATGAACCCCTGGAAGAAGCGTCTCTTAAAACGACTTTTTTAATAGCAATTGCATCTGCTAGGAGAGTTTGTGAAATCCAGGCTCTATCCTCTCATAACCCCTTACCTAACCATTCTAGAAGACAGAATCATCCTAAAGCTTGACCCATCTTTCCTTCCCAAGGTTGTCTCTAATTTTCATAGCTCATAATACTACCATCCTTTTGTGACCCACCAAAAAATGCGAAAGAGACAACTTTTTATATGTTGGATGTGCGTAGATCTGTAATTGCCTACCTGCAAGCTTCTAAAGAATGGAGAAAGAATTCAAACCTACTCTTACAGTTTCAGGGGGCCTAACAAAGGTAAAAAGGCCTCCAAAGCATCCATTGCCAGATTAATGAAATCTACCATTTCTGAAGCTTACAAGTTGGCAGATAAAGAAGTGCTGAAAAATCAGAAAGCTCACTCTATGAGAGCGGTATTAGTCTCCATCGAGAAGTCATTAGCCACACTGGAGCAGATATGTCGAGCGGCAATGTGGGCAACACCACATACCTTCTTTCAACACAACAAGCTTAATGTAGCCTCTTCTCAGGACTTAGCGCTCGGACTGAAAGTGCTGCAGGCTGTGGCCCCTCCCTTAATAAGGTAATCTGGTATATCTCCAGGTGGTGCTGTCATGACTGGACGTAACAAAAGCAGTCCATCATGATAGCACCCATTTAGTACCCACCATTTTATAATTGTGTAATTTGCTATGTAAATAGTAATTTATAAAACACGGAGGCTTGTCTGGGGAGGGGCCTATTTTAACATCTCTGTGCTTCCTGTTCCTATTAGGACTAATTGAATCAATCTCCAGGTGGTGCTGTCATGATGGACTCCTGAAAAACGAATCGGCAAGATATAATTCTGACTTTAAAGAGCAGTCTTAGAATTATTTAAGGAAAGGTGGAACAATTAAAGGAGATCTGCACTGCTAAAACTGCTAAAAAAAAATGTCATTAAGAATATAGATAAGGGTGTTTGTTGCACGGAAGGTGTTCCTTTATCTCTTAGTGAACCGATCCACCCGCCTGCCGGCTCCTAAAGAATGCCAACAAATTTATTATTCTTCTACTCCCCACAGTGATGTCACTCTCGGCCACTGATCGTGGCACCTGGCAACACAAGTAGAACTGTATCATTAAGCATGTATGTTGAGGCCAGTTGCACCAGCAGTAGGGATTATAAGTTCAACCAACAAAGCCATTTAAAAGGTCCAAAAACTCACCTCTTCTACTACTTTATTAGTCATCCTGTTATAACAAGAGATGATCGAACATCGGGAATTTTCAAGTTCCATCGAACTCGAACCTTCTTCATTTGATTCCCGATGCCTTCCTGTTCCGTGGGGAAGGTGGAGACAGCCCGAGTACCGCCTGGAAAACAGGGATACAGCCTATTACCTAGGCTGTATCCCTGTTTTCCAGGCAGTACTTGGGCTGTCTCCACCTTCCCCACGGAAAAGGAATCAAATGACGAAGGTTCTAGAAGGTTTGAGTTCGATCGAACTTGAAAATTCCCGATGTTCGATCATCTCTAGTTATAACCAGAGAGGAGTGAATGAATTGAGCACGAACTTTTTATCTGACTGTCACAAAAACATTCTTGTTTGATTGAATCTGAAGTTTTATTTAGCTTTGTGTTCCTGTACTCCTCAACTCGCTAAATTCATTGGGCAAGGTATTCAGCTACCGCCCCAGTGTGCTATAAAGGAGCAGGAACCCTTGTCTTTGACAGGTGTCCCTGATCATGTGCATGCTTTATGTGGGCAACTACAAGGCAGTTAGGACACTTCCAAATCTGAATTAGAATCTGAGACTAATCTGACAATAAGACTTGGCAAATCGAAACTAAAACACATCTCAGGAAACTCATTCATCTCTAGTTATAACCTGACTCCACCTTTTCTAGTCACTTGGGACTATATTATATGCCTACAGTACCTACACTCTCTTACCTTAACCTACCTGTTAACTCTCTCCGCCTCAAGACTCTATCTCACTACTTCCTTTATGCCCATTAAACACCAATAACTCTAACCTAACCCTATCTCCAACTTTGGGCACCTAACCTACCATCTGTCACAAGTCTAAGCCACTGGATGACAGAGTTCAGAGAACTTCTTCACTGACATAACTTCCACTGATTGAACCAATGAATATAAAATGTGCCACTTAGCACTAGACGGCATTACGGACCATTACTGCCTGACCACTGACCTCCAAGTGATGTACCGAATTTCCCCACCGATGACAACTTCATTGGTAACCTTGTGCAATGTGGTATCCCTCACCCCTTAGAGGTCATTGGGAGCTTTAAATTTGAACTTTTTATTATTACACTATATGAGCTTTCTCCGATGCGCTGTAAAAAAAAAAAAGGATGTATAAAACAATAGAATAAAAAAATAGTTTAAAGCATCTATCACATTAAAGTAGGAAAACATGTCCAAAACAAATTCCTAGCCATTTACATGCTCTTCGGCAGCCTACGGCTAACAAAGCCTTTGTCTCTGTGTTAACACTGCAGATTAGGTCAAATTTTTACCCCTCTGAGCTCTTTTCCTGTAAATGACGAGTTTTGATGTGAAACAAGCAACATGTCAAAGCAAGTTGAAAGATGTAGGCATTTTATGTCATGTCACAATGACAGGCTGGTGAATATTTGGCCCATTAGGGGCTTATTAGTGAATAAATGACCAGATGGTTCAGTGATGCACAGAGATGGACAGAACTGGATGCTTCTAATCAGCACTGTCTGTCTGCGCTCAATGTCAAATCACATGACACAGTAACCAATGGATACTGAATAAAAGTTACTATTAGCAAGTCAATTTGGTATCTGTGTGGTGTAAACATACTTAGAACTGCAACTTACAGCAGCCTGTTGAGAGGCGGAAAAAAAAAAATTTTTAACTTGAAGACCCGAACAAAAATCTCTTTGTTGGTAATATAATACTTATTAGGTTAATATAAATGTACCGCGGATTCGGCGTGAAATATAGATTGCGTTGATGCCAGCAACTTTTTTTTTATTTTTTATTATTTGTAATTTCTTCTGCTGATCTCTACTAAAGGCTTCAATTATGTTTCCCCACAATGGTAATATTCGATATAAAACTAATGTTGCAGCAGAATAGTAGTTTAACAGAGTGGAGAATCTGGTTGTGTGTTGATGTATTCCCCAGGCTGGCTGAGGATTAAATCCTAAGTATGCATTAAAGAAGTTCAGTCTTTCTAATTAGCCATGTCAGCATAAAAGCAATGATATTAGTTATGGTGGGATTAGTCAGTATGCTATGGTTCACATGCAGTATTTATGAAGATCAGTAGATCTGTGCAGACTGGAGAGATAGAATGTGTCAATCGAGCTGTCACCAGCCCGTGAATCACAGTCATTCCGAGCCTTGCTGCCATTGACCTTTCATTGATCAAGATCAATACATTGGTTGCAGTCAATTATACTTTAATGCTCGAAAACCGACCATGTCATTGTCTATTGTGTACGCTTGTGCTTGAAGTTTATATCCCCATAGGATTTGAAGGTGAAGCTAGTCCTTTATATGTTGTATGTTGATTCTTATTAAAGTACTGCTATACATATATACTGCATACATATTATCGATAAGCAGCAAGCACTTAAATATTCAGGGTTTAAAGAAAATGTACTTCTAGGTATATCGGTTTAGGATTTTTAACATGAATAAACCGGCGCTGGTGCAGGGATGCCTGGGCTGCAGTCCTTTCTTTGAACTAAGGCGCGGTGCACGGCGCTGGTTTATTCCCAAGTACCCGCCCGGCATCAAGAACTGGGGACTGGCCCGCCGGCCCCTATTGTGACGATCTCCCCCGCTCTGTGACGTGGTTCCATTGAGTCTGATGGGGCCGCGTCACAGAGGGGTGGGGGTTTCATCACACTGGGGGGCCGGAGTCCACATCCCAGGGTTTCATGCCGGGCCAGTGCTTGGCAATAAACCAGCGCCGTGCACGGGGACTGGGCTGTGGTTCAAAAAAAGGACTGCGGCTCCAGGATTCCTGTGCCGGCGCTGGTCCATTCATGTAAAAAAACAGAAAGCAGTACATTGGCTTTAAAAAATGTTTATTTAGGATAGTATATAATGGATCATTTACTAACTTCTGGATGTTAGAACTCACTTTGAATTTATATGTAGTAGCTGTTGTAAACGTTCTTGTCCCGGGTAGAGATGATCGAACAGCCGAAAATCTTAGGTTTGATCGAACTTGAACCTTGCGGGACCTTTCGCATTTGATTCCTGATGCCTTCCCGTTCCATCGGGAAGGAGGAGAGAGCCCGGGTACCGCCTAGAATTCTGGGATACAGCCTATTACCTAGGCCTAAGATTTTCGGCTGTTCGATCATCTCTAGTCCTGGGAAGTGGACGGGGGTCTCCACTTTTGCCAGGAACAGAAACCTTTTAGTCTAAAGCATGGGTCTCCAAACTGCAGCCCTCCAGCTGTTGCAATACTAAATTACCAAATCCAAAGCTTTAGTTGTCTGGGCATGATAGGAATTGTGGTTTTTGCAACAGCTGGAGGGCCGCAGTTTGGAGACCCAATGTCTAAAGGCTGAGTCTGGTATTGCTGTTCAGTTCCCTTCAAGTAGATTTACTAAGATGGTCTGGTTTTTAAGATCCCTACACCTCTGGGTTTTAGTTTCCCAAAGCAACAGATTTAATGTGTCCTATTGCCCTTAGTAAATCTAGCGGGTTCATCACATGACAAAACTAAAACCCGACCTCCACGCCACACGAGAAGTGGTTGATATTTATAATGAAAAGACCGATCAAATCAATTGTTTCTTTTATAAATATGTCGGTTATGGCGGATTTTAAAGACCCCGATATGTGCTTCTGTTTTCTAGTCCCAGCCAACCTCTACGATAGAAGCATACATTTTTATAATAGGGTAGCATCACTAATGTAGAAAAACACCATAACCATTTAATGGATCATTACATTACAAATTTATTGTAATTTTATTTCTGCCCTGCTAGGTGCCAGGGATGAAGAGAATAAATAAAACCAAAACAAAACTTTATCATGATGTCACTGGGGAATTACTTCATATAAGGGGGCAGGGCTGGACCGGAGGGGTGAGTATAAGTTTTCTAATGAACCTTAGTAACAATACTAGTTAGTCGTTTGGCTGCAGAACAAGACTTTTCTTATAGCAGCCAAGTGAAACAATTTTGAGCAATTCCTCGTCGGAGAGAACTTGCAGGGTGAGGAAACAACTACTAACTTAGGATGGTTCCAAATGATAGGAATAAAAGCAATCCCAACTAATTCATGCAAACCACCACCAGGAACGAGCCACATTTGCTGGGCAATACAAATCTACGGAATTACTCTTATAGGAAAGACAAAGGAAAAAAACAAGCTAGAAGCAGGCCAAGGGTAAGAAAGACCAGGCTCAAAGTGGTTAAGGGGTAAAAGATTTACACAAATCAAACAGGACAGGCTTGATGAATAGCAAAAACAACCATCACCAGCACCTACACAGAAGAAAAAGATTCCTTAAAGGGTTACATAATATAAACAAGGGTCTGACTGTCAGGATCCCCACCGACTCAGAGAACAGGGAAAGTTTTTTGTGGCTGGAGCCTAGCATTTGTTATGTTTCCCATACAATGCTAATACAGAAAAGAAAGGATCCTGCTCTCCTACTGTATGTCTTTATAATAGACCCCTATTAGCGGCAGCAGCAAGGAAACATTATAGAGCTGTACTGAGCAGTGTAAGTTCTGTGCTTCTCCCTTCTTCCTAGATTTGTAAAAGCACAATGTAAATGTTAAAAAGACATTGATCATTTAAAAGGGTAGTTCAGCAAAAAAAAAACAAAAAAAACTTTTCTTTCAAACCAACTGGTGCCAGAAAGTGCCAGCAATTTGTAATTTATTTCTATTAAAAACAGTTAATGACAGTTCCTGACATGGACAGAGGTGGCATCAGATAGCATTGTGTCAGACTGGAAAGAATACACCCCTTCCTGCAGGATATACAGCAGCTGATAAATACTGGAAGACTTAAGATATTTTTTAATAGAAGTAAAGTAAAAATATTCTGGCACCAGTTGATTTGAAAGAAAAGTTTTTTTTTGCTGAACTATTCCTTTAAGTAATCCTAATTATTTTACTAACTAGAAAACACTTAAAGTTTCACTTTTTTGCATCCCCATGGTCAATGTGATTTATGTCACTAAGTGGAGCATTAAAAAGATCCATTAAATATAGTTCCTTAATTTTTAATCTTCAAGTAGCTAAAACTTTTATCCTATTCTGGTAATAATGCATGACAATTAATATGGCTGCCACTATATCTCCACAAGGGCAGTCAAACGGCTTTCCCAGACTTCTGAATGTCAACTTTATATAATTGGGTGTATGTACTGCTTCCTAACTAGGCAGATTTCCTGTTTAGGAGTCTAGAAAAGCAGTACAAAAAAATCCAGGGAAGCTGTAATAGTCATATTGGACATTAACAGCTTTCCAATTAAAAATACTAAGACAAAGTTTAGAGTTTATAAAAACTTGACAGAAGAGAACAATTCAAGCTGAAGATCTTTTTTTTTTGCTTTGAATTACGGGTATAATGGTCTTTATTTTTATATAATAAAGACTATTTATTAAACATAAAAGTATATACTGTCCTTTACAGTGTTTGGGAAACAGAAGATGGCTGAAGCCTTCTACTCCCCTGCATGGAGAAACTATGTAGCTATTGGACATCAAGGAAGCAGAAGGCTTTAACTGTCTTCTGCTCCCTAGACAACCCCTTTAAGTGTACTCTAGGAGTGGCACTATTTATGGTCATTATATACCTTGAAAAAGGCATTTTCCACCAATTTTTCTCTTAGTGAGCTTCACCTCTAATTTTCTGTTGTCCTTAAAGGAGAAGTCTGGCGAAAATTTTTATTATAGTATTGTATTTCCCCCAAAAGTTATACCAATCACCAATATACACTTATTACAGGAACGCTTATAAAGTGTTTTTTCCCTGCACTCACTACTGCATCAAGGCTTCACTTTCTGGATAAAATGGTGATGTCACTTCCTGGATAACATGGTGATGTCACTTCCTGGATAACATGGTGATGTCACGACCCGACTCCCAGAGCTGTGTGGGCTGTGGCTGCTGGAAAGGATGATGGCAGGGGGACACTGAGGGACACAGGGCACTGGAGGGACACTAAGCATCCCCCTGCCATCATCCTCTCCAGCAGCCACAGCCCGCACAGCTCTGGGAGTCGGGGCGTGACATCACCATGTTATCCAGGAAGTGACATCACCATGTTATCCAGGAAGTGACATCACCATGTTATCCAGGAAGTGAAGCCTTGATGCAGTAGTAAGTGCAGGGAAAAAAGCACTTAAAAAGCATTTTCCGTAATAAGTGTATATTGGTGATTTGTATAACTTTTGGTGGGCAATACTCCTCTTTTAAGCTAGAGGATGGAGCCTAGCTTCTATCATGACTCCCATACACCACACACTCACAGAAGTATTCTGTTCTTCTGTGTCTGTATACAGATCCTAACATGCAGTAGAAGTTTGGAGGACTTTATAGAGCAGTACTGAATAGTCTAACTAATACAATCAACATTATATATCCTCTTTCAGTCTTTCTTCAGTCACTCCCCTTCCTTCTTGTCCAATCTCTTCCACAGACTTGTATGGGCAGCATGTAAGTGATCTCTCAGTGAGATAATAGTTTGTCTTGCAAACACAAGATAAATTAGCTGTTTTTGGGACTGGGTTAAAGGTTTTTTTGGTAGGGGCAGAGCAGAAAAACTATCTTTATTCTCTGATAAGATATTTTATAAAGTTTCTTACATTCGCTTGTACTATTATTTTATGCAAAGTGACAACAATGACATTATTTAAATTATTCTCAAAGAACTACATTAAAAAGATAAATATCCTATAAATCTAGCTTTATTAGAACACTATGCACTGATGATTTCTCAAAAGGCAAAAAAAAAATAGAAAGTTCCTTGACTATTATCATCCTTAAATGAAATCAACTAATTCTGTTATGATCACTGCTAAAAGACAAACAATATTTTCTACTTTGCTTCTCAAAATGAAATAATTGCCCAATTACATCCACAATCTGCTGCATTACTTCAATGGAAATCAAACACAAATCTATTGTTATTTTCCTCTGGACTAAGAGCAAAGTCTCACATGATTCTTGCTCCTTTAACCTAGTCAACATGTACTAGTGTGCACGGTAAAAAATATAGTGTAAGAACGGGCGCAATCAACTATGCACAATTGCATAGAAATTACAAAGGAAAAGAGCACAAGAGAACAATGAGGTGCACACCACTATTTGTAAACCAAAGAAACTGTTTTATTAAATGGGCACTGTCATTAAAAAGAAAACTTTTGACATCGTCGGAAAAGTCCACATGTAGCGCATCCACTCCAGGCTCTCAGTCACGAGCAGGGCCGTTTTAATACATTGGTGGGCCCAGTGCACAGGCCTCAAGAGTGCCCCCCCCCCCCCAACCCAGCGTTATCAGAATCGGAGCTCCACACACAGTACAATCCCCTGAAAATGTCCCCACACTGTATTAAGAGCCCCAATACATATGGTAGTTACCTCATAACGATATCACCAATTATACCATTATATAATACCACCACACCATGACCACTATCACTACAGCCCTATAACAGTTACATCCATTTACTCACAGGGGGCGTCTTCTCTCATCAGAGTCTTTCACCTTTTCTTTCACTCCATCCAACATGGGCCACCTTGAAGTCTTCCCCGGCTGTGAATCTTCTCTCCAGAATCTGCCAGAGAAAAATTTTAGGCTCCAACACATACAGTAGTAAGTTCCCCTGTACCCCTATACAATAGTTACCCCCCTATGTACCCCTATATAGTAGTTAGCCCCCTCTTTCCCCCTATATAGTAGTTACACCCCTCTGTGCTGCCCCCAGTACTATAGACCACTAGGTGCTGCTCCCAGTAGTATATATACCCCCTGTGCACCCCCCAGTAGTATATAGACCCCATTGTGCTGCCCCAAGTAGTATATAGACCCCTTGTGTGCTGCCCCCAGTACTATAGACCACTAGATGCTGCCCCCAGTAGTATATAGCCCCCTCTGTGCTCCCCCAGTTATATATAGCCGCCATGCTTCCTCCAGTAGCATATATACCCCCGTGCAGCCCCCAGTAGTATATATATCCCCTGTGCTCCCCCAGTAGTATATACTCCCCCTGTGCACCCACAGTAGTATGTATATCCCTTGTGCTCCCCCAGTAGTATATAGTCCCCCTGTGCACCCTCCAGTAGTATATATATCCCCTGTGCTCCCCCCAGTAGTATATAGTCCCCCTGTGCATTCCCCAGTAGTATATGTATCCCCCTGTGCACCCTCCAGTAGTATATATATCCCCTGTGCTCCCCCCAGTACGCTTTCCCAGTTATATTTAACCCCTGTGCACCCCCCATTTATATATATATATACCCTGCGCATCCCCCAGTTATATATAACCTCTGTGCACCTTCCAGTTGTATATATATATTCCCTGTGTGCCCCAGTAGTGTATAGCCCCCCTCTGCACTCCCCCAGTTATATATACCCCCCTGTGCGCTCCCCCAGTTATATATATACCCCCTGTGCGCCCCCCCAGTTATATATACCCCCTTGTGTACCTCCCAGTAGTATATAGCCCCCCTCTGTGCTCCCTGTTATATATACCCCCCTGTGCACTCCCCCAGTTATACATACCCCCCGTGCGTTCCCCAGTTATATATATACCCCCTGTGCGCTCCCCCAGTTATATATATCCCCCTGTGCACTCCCCCAGTTATATATACCCCACTGTGCACCCCCAGTAGTATATAGCCCCCCTGTGCACTCCCCAAGTTATATATACCCCCCTTTGCACCCCCAGTAGTATAAAGCCCCCCTGTGCCCTCCCCGAGTTATATACCCCCTTTGCACCCCCAGTAGTATATAGCCCCCCTGTGCCCTCCCCGAGTTATATATACCCCCTGTGTGCCCCCCCCAGTTATTTATGCGCCCTATCCCCCCCAGTAGTATATAGGCCCCCCTTTGGCACCCCTAGTAGTATAGACCCCCGCTGTGTGCTGCCCCCCGTTATATAGCCCCCCTTTGTGCTCCCCCCTCCCATATAGCAATTAAAAATAAAAAACACTTTATACTCACCTGGGTCTGTGCGTATCCTCTTCTCATCACTACACCCTTGTGGCTGCAGGCAGTGCTTTGCCTGCGGTCACAAGAGGCCGCTCTCCCCTCTCGCGGTGTCGGCGCTCAGTGACGTCACTCAGCGCCGATACCACTACGGAA
Source organism: Dendropsophus ebraccatus (assembly GCF_027789765.1). Lineage (NCBI taxonomy): Eukaryota > Metazoa > Chordata > Amphibia > Anura > Hylidae > Dendropsophus > Dendropsophus ebraccatus. Next base: position 35,935,917 of record NC_091462.1, on the reverse strand, counting down.
GAGCGGCCTCTTGTGACCGCAGGCAAAGCACTGCCTGTGGCCACAAGGATGTCTGACAGGGAGGGAGCCAATGGCTCCCGACCTGTTAGTGCCGCTGCTGCTGCCCGTACCTATGAGCGCTCGTTACGAGCGCTCATAGCTACAGTGCAGAACGCAGCAGCAAGCGGGGGGGGCCCTGCAGGGGGCGCCATGGATGGGTAACTTACTCATCCCGATGGCGCCCCCCTAGCAGGCTGCTGGCTGGAGCACTGTGTGACCCCACTGGCCGCACAGAGCAAAAGTCGGCCCTGCGCAGGGTGGGCCCCTTTAACCAGTGGGCCCGGTGCACGTGCACCATGTGCCCTCTGGTTAAAGCGGCCCTGGTTACGAGGCCTAGATGGACTGCCAATGCAAGTCTATGGGGTACATCCTGATCACAGACACAGAGTGCTCCCTGCTTGTTCTAAATGTCTCTCTGATATATCAAAAGTTTTTAATGGCAGATATTATTTACAGGAGAAGTCTGGTGATTTTTAAAATCCATCAGCCGGCAGGGGGGGAATTGATTACGAGAGGTACAAACTCACCTCTCCAGATGCCTGTGGTGAGCGATGGGATCGGCCCCAGGACCCCCACCGGAAGGCATTTTCCCCCAAGTTGTGATGTCACGAGTCAGGGGAAAAGGCCTGATGGACTGGCCGCTCAGCCAATCATCCAGTCCCACCCCAGTCACTGTCTCAGTGGGCAGTCCACTGTCCATGTGACGCGTTAGCGCCAAAGATCCCAGAGCCCAGAAGGGATCTGCCCCACCATACCCCGTGCCACATGGAAAGGTAAGTTAGTACTTCAATTTCCCCCCTGCCGAAGTTTATAAATCACCAACAACAACTCATGACAAAAAAAAACAAGTTTGAAAGCTTTTCTTGAAAAGTATAATAGAAGTTATGGGTTCTAGATTTCTAGTGAAAGAACGTTGATCCAGGGGTTTATTCTGATTGCCATACTTGGAGAGAAGGAATTCTTTCCCTGTGATGGGGCAATTGTCATCTGCCTCATAAGGGTTTTTGCCTTCCTCTGTAACAACACAGTAGGGTTAGGGGCCTATTCCACAGGAACGATAATCGGTCGAATCGGCCCCATTCAGCCCAATGCGGCCAATTATCGCTCGGTGGAATAGAGAGAACGATCAGCCAATGATCGTATCATCGGCTGATCGTTTATTTAGGGCCAGACCTTAAATCATCGTTCCCCCACCGCGCATTGCTATGGTGGAATAGTAGTGCACGGCGGGCAACCGGTGACTTCAGAAGCACCATACATTACCTGCAGGGCTTCTCCTCCACTCTGTCTTCCTCCCTGGGTCCCGCGCGCTCTAGCTGCAGAGAGGCCTGTCAGCTGACGGAGCGCTCAGCCAATCACGGCCTGTGAATGGCTGAGTGGCCTGACAGGCCATTCTGAAGCTAGAGCATGTGGGACCCGGGGAGGAAGACAGAGCGGAGGAGAAGAACTGACAGGTAATGTATGCTGCAAGGGCTGCAAGGACATTGGTAACAATGTCCCTGCAGCTCTCGCTCAACGATCATCGGGCCCTGGAATAGGCCCAGTAAACGAGCGGTGGTCTAGCAAATCGGCGCTCATTTACATCGTTGACCGGGCCCTGCTTGGCCCGTGGAATAGGACCCTTATAGGTTGAACTGATGGACTCTTTTCAAACTTATTAACTATGTTTCGACCCCCCTTAGCATGTATCTGTATGGGACTACTTGACTACATGTATACAGTATATTCACCCAGTGTGTATTGTTATATAGCACTGGCAATTCTGTATTTGCATTAAGCACATTACATACATTGGGTAGCACTGTGTTTTTTCAATTTGTTTTTGCTTTATATAACATGTCTGAGCTGAAATATGTACTAATATTCTTCCAGGTTTTATTTCCAGGGCTCCCCCTTTGCTTGAGGTCAGGTAAGATGGGATTGAGTCAAGTGTATCAGTTTTATGGTTCGATTTGATTTGTAGGGTGCAGTGGCATAGCTACCATGGAAGCAGATCATGCAACCGCTATGAAGCCGATGCACAGGGGGGCCCCCTCTGCAAAGCATGTGGCCTGCCTTCATGGTAGCTGACAGCTCACCAACAGCAAATCAGCAACTTTCCCCCCCCAACTCCGAACAAAGAAAGTGTCCCAGAGGGTCCGCTGGCACAATACTTTGCCGCCTCTAATTTGTTTCTCTGTGGGGCCACGCCACTGGCACGATCATTCACCCACAAATATGTATATAATAGCCTCATATATACCCCTCTCATGTGTATATAATACCTTCATATATACCCCTCTCATATGTAGAAGAGCGCTAACATGTGTGAAACAGCTGTCACACTGCCACACTATAGCTATATCTGCTAGAGCAATTTTAAGAAGTTGTGAATAAAGATAACGTTTTTATGGTGAGTGCCCTCTACATTTATCTATTTTTGATTTATGAAGATCTCTCTAAGGCCATGTTCACATGGCATATGAGACCGGCCGTTCCGTGACCCGGCCACAGAACAGCCGGTCTTTGCAAAGATCATCCTGGCTGGTACTGTAGTACCGGCTGGATGATCTTTCGGGCCGCAGCGTTCTGATGCGGGCGCATCAGCGCACGCCCGCATCAGAACTCCTCATAGCACACAAGGAAGCAAGCGGCCGGAGCCGCTCGCTTCATTATGTGAACTGACAGGGTGTCCTACGGCCGCAATTCACTGAATTGTGGCCGCAGAAAACTCACATGTCAGTTGTTTGCGGCGCCGCTTGGGATCCCGGCCAGAGCGTATACTTTTACGCTGTGTGAACATAGCCTTAGGCTGTAAAGGCACCCTAAATGATTGACATCTGGTTTCCTCATTCACCCTTGCTGGACTCTGGACCTCTGGTCCAATCGCCCAGACTCCTGATGTCCTGTATATAGTGCCTCAGTCTGTTAACCCTTTGCCAGCTATTAGTCTTCCTTAATGCGTGCTCACATATTCCTCTCTCTGTCTGCTATATCTGGTTTTCCTGATCCCAGCTATTGTTACCTGTGTAATTCTTGTCCTCTGGTTTTCCTGAACCCAGCTATTGTTACCTGACTATTCTTTGGATTCTGACTGTGCACTTTGCTGCCCGTTTGGTTTGACCCCGGCTTTCTGACCACCCCTTATTTGTAAGTTTGTCTTGTCCATGTTTTGTGTATCACAATACGGCAGGTTAGGGACTTCGCCAAGTTGCCCGTGGTCGCCTGGGGCAAGTAGGCAGGGACTCTGGGCAGGAACAAGTCTAGTCACTGCCTGTGTCCATGCCAACCCTTCCCTGGCCAAACTTTACCTGCGGTTTGTTACAGCATTATAACAAAAGAATAATCAATGTCAATTGCAAACTTGCTTTATATCACATGTACTGCTCATTTAGATTTTGAAAGTTATAACAACATTGACACTTTAACCTCTCCCTATCCTCTCCCTTTCTTTTTATCTTCTCAATCTAACAAATACTTTCTAAGGGCAGCTTCACACGTACCGGATACACAGTAGATTTCACGCTAAATCCGCTGCAAATCCTTGTACTGTGAAGTTCAATGGGGATTTTTAAATCCGCTGCGAGTATGCAACCTGGCCCCTTTAACTCCCTGCCACCCGCAGCCCACCGCTTAGAGCATATATTACCTGCTCAGCGCAGCAGCTGCATGTGAGGCTCCCGTCGGTCCCACTCAGCCAATCAGTGCACGACAGCTGCGGGTATGTAACCCCATTGAACATCACAGTACAAGGATTCAAGTGGGTTTACGGTACGTGTGAAGCTACCCTAAGGCTATGTTCACACAAAGCTTTTTCAGCTCCGTTTAAAATGGCGTCCGTTAGCTGTCTGGCTTCCCATCAGTGCAATGACGGCTGTTGGTACATTATTCTACTTCAGGTGGACCAATTGGCCTTTGGATGTGTCTTTAATTGAATTTAATAGTAAAAACGGAGAAAGGAAAGTGAAAAAAGAAAAACTGTGTGAACAACTAAAAAATAACGTCCGCTGATTGCAAAAGAAGTCCGAAAATATTTGACATGATCATTTACGTCCGCACAAATACTATTCGTCATTTTATACACTATGTGCATTGGACGTCTGACATTCCATGGACTTCAATGCATTACGTTGCAGTCAGTTAAATTGTGGCAATAACGGACATGCCTAATGTCATGCTGGAGCAATGCCTAGTAGAGCCATACCGGAAACAAATCACTGATCTCAGGGAGACCAACCAAAGATAACATTGCCGGCTGCCAGCTAAAGCGCTCAATACAGTGAAATCCTAGATGCATTGCTCCCTGGAAATATGAATACACAAAAAAGAGCCAGTGGAGCCTAATTTAAGAGTCTCAAAACACAGGACTAGACAGATAGATAGCACCTAGGATTTCACTGTATTGAGCACTTTAGCAGGCAGCCGACAGTGTTACCTTTGGCTTGTCTCCCTGAGATCAGTGATCTGTTTCCCGTATGGCTCTACTAGGCATTGCTCCAACCTAGCCAGAATCCTACTCCACACTGATGATGGGCAACATCACCAAAACAGCTGTCTGTGGATGGATACTTGGCCATAGTTTTTCCCTTGTCATTACATTGACTTATAGGGACACTTAATATGGTGGTTTCCCTACAGGATCCACCCCTTGGTTGGGCCCTTCCTGGAGAGATTGCTGGCTAGTCCTGTGTATAGAGGCTCCACAGGCTCTTTTTTGCATATTCATATATCCCAGGGAGCACCTAAGATTTTACTGTATTGAGCGCTGTAACAGAGTAGCACAACACATTTGAAGGGTCCGACCATCATCAGATTTATATTGACGTCCTGCTCCTCTGTTTGTTTTATTGTTATAATTAGTTCATTGTCTCTATATTCTCCCACCTAGCAACATTTACAATAACCTGGGGGATGGATCCCATGAGTGTAATATACTCAGAGAGGCTCACATGGTAATTGTGCTCCTCTGGCAAAACTCTGAAAGGTGATTGCTGTACTAAGCACCTTCCTTTGGAGTACTGACCCCATTACTAAGTGTTACTGCACATGAAGGCTTCCTTTCTTCGTTTGAGTGGGAGTATTGGGGGGGGGGGTGGGGGTGGAGGGGAAAGCTGTATGTGGAGGGGCTGTAGACCTGCTGTAACTAATATCTTTGTTTCATTCAGAGATCTGGGGAATACATATACAGTATTTAGGGTCTGGTTACATAATATTTGCAGACTGGGGTGTTACAGAAGTGAGGGGCCACAGATGTTTTAGCAGCAACCTCTAATGTCATCAGGAGGTTGCCATAATGGTCTGGGCCAGATGGAGAAGGAAAGGTAAGTGATCGACTCCGGTCATAGAAGACGTTACCTGTTTGTTGCCGTCCGCTCTCCTGACGTGTCTGTCATAGTAAAGCATTATGTTGCCCATTAAGCACCAATTCAAATATTTTGTCTCTTTATTGTGTCCATCTACTGTTATTCCTCCTGGAAGTATAAGAATAAGGTCTGGTCTATGTGGAGTCTTTTTGTGACACAACAATCAATCAGTAGCCACAAAAACCTGTCTGTGTCGCCCGGGCCTGACTGACATCTGTCTCTTACCAATCCTCTAGTCAGTAGAATGTGTCATCAATTTTTTCAAGAATTTCCAGGAGGAATACCAGTGGAGCAGCACAGAATTTTAAAGGGGTACTCCAGCAAAAAATTCTTTCAGATAAACTGTTGTCAGAAAGTGCCAGGAGATTTGTAATTTACTTCTATTTAAAAGTCTCAAGTTTCCCAGTACTTACCAGCTGCTTTATGTCCTGCAAGAAGCGCTGTATTCTTTCCAGAAGGAGAGGTTTTCTATGGGGATTCGCTACTGCTCTGCACAGTTCCTGACATGGACAAAGGTGGCAGCAGAGAGCACTGTGTCAGACTGGAGAGAATACCCCACTTCCTGCAGGACATACGGCAGCTGATAAGTACCGGAAGACTGTTTTTTTTGTTTGTTTTTTGCTGGAGTACCCCTTTAAGGGCCTTTTTAGGTTGGAGCACAATTTGAGTGCTGATCTAGCAGATTGGCGCTTGTTTAAGGAGTCTTTTACACAGCTCAACTATCGTGCAGGTAGGGTCAAATGATCACTAGAATTTTTATGCTGCCCCTAAATATTGGCCACACTTTACCTGTTTATATGAGGCAATTTTATCAAAGGAAAAAAAATTTTGAGCTCCTTCTGTTCCCCCCAAAACTCTCCATCAACTCTGAAAAACTGTTTAAACCCATCATTTAAGGCAAGACAGACTCAGGCTCAGTTCACTGAGTGATTAGTTACATGCTGCTCATAGAAATCATTTAATTCACTTTTTTTTTTATAATAATTCTTTGTAAGGTTTTAAGTAGAGAGCAACATACTTTTTAAAAGTTCATTTCGGCAGAGTTTGCCGAACTTTAAGGTAACGCTTGGGTTCATCTGGACCAAACCTTAAAGGGAATCTGTTAGCTCCTGGGCCCTAGCTAAGGTGCTGACAGTGTGCTGTAGCTGGCAGTCCCCTAGTGAGTATGGTGATTTTTGGTAATTTTTGGTGCAGTGGATAATGCACATTTCCTAGTGTACTGAAGGGGCAAAGAGGAGTTGTTTGTGCCACACTCTGACACACCTCACCTCGCCTTCCCCTGCCTCTTCTTCATGAATAATCAATGCTGCCCGGCCTCCTGCTTGCTCAGATGTCAGCCAGTGTCTCTGATTGCAGATTAAAAATCTTCAAGTCTTTCAGTACTTATCAGCTGCTGTATGTCCTACAGGAAGTGGTGTATTCTTTCCAGTGTGACACAGAGCTCTCAGCTGCCACCTCTGTACATGTTAGGAACTTGCTCTGGACAGTTCATGACATGGACAGAGCTGGCAGCAGAGATCACTGTGCCACACTGGAAATAGTACACCACTTTAAATTATAAATTTCTGACACTAGCTGATTTGAATTTTTTTTTTTTGCTGGAGTACCTCTTTAATACTGTGGACTATTTTAATTTTAAACAACTAGACAACCCCTTTTGTACAGTCAGTGCAGTTTCTCCAGTGATCAACTAATCGAGTGATCACCGATTTCCTATGAAGGCCTGAGAAATGTAGTGTTACATGCCACCCATACTGCTTGTCCAGGTAGATTTCCAGGTAGGGATCCCCTCCTTCTCTATTCATTTCAGAAGCTTTATTTATAATCCTTCTTGGCCGCCCTTTCAGCATACAATTACATCCGAATGTCAGCAGTCTCTTTCATGTTAATAAATCTGCCGTATATAACCGTATACCAGTGGATTCTAAACTGAGTGACCGGAAATGCTGGGGATTGTAGTGTATAGAAATGTCTGTGAACCACAAGTGTCCCTCCAAAAAGTTGCGAGGTATGGAGGAAGGGCTGACTGCAAAGCATTATGGGGAAGCTTGATGTCATGTGTTTTCAGTCATTATCATCATCATCATAAACTTTACAGCAATGGAACAGCTTTATCAATCTGCTATAGATTGATTTGCCCATAGCAACCAATCACAGCTCACCTTTTATATCTTAACAATCGGCGCTGTAATTTGTTGCTGTGGGCAAGTTAGACTGTCTGAGTTGTGTATGGCAACCAATCACAGTTCAGCTTTTATTTTACCAGAGTAATATGAGAAACGAAAGCTGAGCTGTGATTGGTTGCTATGGGCCATATCACACCGTATTATCAAACTGTTTGCTTGGTTACAAGTCTGTTTAGTGACCTCTGCAGTAAAACGCATCGCCAGTCATTAATGGGTTAATGCTTCAGATGTGTTTGCCTGCAGTAACCATGGCAACAGTGTACTGTGATGACAAGCGCTTATGTCATAAAGAAGGTTCCATAAAGCAATGCACCGCGCCCTGATCAGTGCCATCTTGGATGCGCCAGAGGACCTTGAGCTTGACTACTTTACTGCCCCTACCCTTGATGTAATTTGGAGGTTCTAGCAGGGAAAAGGGGTGGTCTGCTTTAGACTACCCCTTCATTAAGTCTCCACCTTCTCAAGAAGTGGACCTGGATCTGTGAGGGAGAAGAGATACAGCCGCCTAGCCATCAATAAGGTGATAGATGTTGAAACCAGATTTCTGTCACATCCAGTTTATTATATCTACATTATGGTATAACCCTCTAAGCCCAGGGGAGGGGCAACTCTCCAGCCATGGCTCCCTCGAGGTTTCCCCCACAGGGGTTTTTTCCTCGCCTGAGTGCTGGAGGGTGACTCTTCAGGAGTCGGGGGTCTGCCATTTTCAGTGTCATGTAATTTTAAATAAAATTGGCACCCTTTGACAACTGATTACAATGTGTTGTGTCTTTATTTTTTGTTCTTTGGTTTAACTTATTATTATGCTTGGGAGTTGTGAATCCATCACATATTGCAGAGTCATAAAGCTGGACATCTGCCTGCTACACGGATCTATCACCTGCACAATCAGCGCAAGTAGGACACTCAAATCTTGAAAAAAACACATGCATTTCAAGGTTTATACCTACATCTGCAAGGTTCGTCAAAAGGTATTTTAAGTGACAGGATCACACCAATCATAGCATATCATAGTAACATAGACACCACCATAAAAATATGTCATATATACTGTACACAACCCAGTGGCTCTTGTGTGTGTATGTGTGGGCAGCATCAGGGAAAAGGTAAAGTATTGCTCCCCCACACACATACATCCAGGTGTGACCTAGGTAGCAGACACCCCCCCCCCCCCCCCCCAATCCACAGGATAGGGGATATCAAGCTGATTGGTATGGGTCCCGGTGGTAAAGAGAATGTGGGGATGTTCTCATGTACTATATGGCTGGATGGGTATTTTTCAGAAATATGTCATATGGCATTTTTGGGGTTTAAAAAATGCTGCAACCAGATTTTAGCTGAAAGCAAAATAGGATATTTTACTGCTATGGTGTTTTTTTTGTGAGATCTTTGCAGGTTATGTGTTTTGTGTTTTGCCACAGACTTCTATAGGGGGCATATTGTCATGTCTATATGGAAATTAGTGTGCGGCCTAGGTAGCTGCCCCCCCCCCAATACACAGTATAGGGGATATCAAGCTGATTGGTGGGGGTCCCAGTGGTCACAAGAATGTGGGGAATGTGTCCCCCTAAATAAACAGTGGAGACAGTGCTCAATTCAATCTCAATAGGTCTGGTTATCCTGTGAATAACTTTGGTAGAGGGCTATGTTTATCACCGGTCTGTTATCCAGAATGCCACCATTGCCGCTCCCCCTACTCCAAATGGCTAGCAGCCACCGGCCCCCATGTGCAGGGGTTGGTTGTCCTTGGTCCTGCTCCCCATCTGTGGCTTCCTCACTGTTGGTTCGCACACTCCTTCACTGTGATTTAAAGGGACAGTGCGTCCATGAGTGGTAGTGTGCAAACACCTCCTTATAAATTCAAGCCCTGCCCTGACACTAGTGTTAGAGCCTCGGCATGCTTCCCTTATGGCCCTATTCCACGGAACGATTATCGTTCGTTTTCGGACGATATCGACCGCTACGGACGATAATCGTTCCGTGGAATAGAGTGCAACGATCAGCCGACATCGTTCATGTCGGCTGATCGTTGCAGTCGCTTGTTTTTCAACATGTTTAAAAACAAGCGACTGATATAGCAGCGATCTGCTGCCGTCTCTCCGTTGAATAGGAGCATCGGCAGCAGACGCTGCTATATTCTATGGGCTGCCCGGACGATCAGCGATCCTCCGAGCAGCCCCCCCGCAGCTCCCCGCCGCCCCTCCCGCACTCACCCGCTCGCTGCAGCCGCGTTGAATAGCGGCGGCAGCGAGCGGCGAACGAGGAGCAAACGAGCGCTAATAGCTAAGGGAAAGAGGCCTGCACCTGTAATAGGTTGAAAACACAACATGTGACGAAGACAGTTAACCCATGAGACCTCCAGCTGTGCATAGTACAATATATATAGGAAATACAGCAGCGACACCTAATGGGAAAAAAAACACAGAATACACTTTCCTTTATCCCCTTTTAGTGAGAACCTGAGTGAGTTACTTTGCCCAGGTGCATAGAAACTTACTTGCACACCTGAGTGTTGGACACTACAGTAACAAACAACTATACATGTACACTTTCAACAATAGAGTCTGATCTATATCACACCAGGGATTCACTGGGTAAGTACTCACGGTTTCTGAATTCAACGTGAAAAACTTTTCTGTTATTTCCCATAGTACAGTGTATAAAACATAGGATCACAGCTGATAAGTGATCATCCTAATGCCCAGACACACTGCTCTTCCGTGGAC